>NC_084967.1:1105561-1405561 GCF_949316205.1 Platichthys flesus
AGTATAAAAAAGTATAAAAACACAAGTTACTAAACAATCAAACTAACTAACAAGGAGGTGTGTGAGTGTGTTTGTGAATGTAAATTAGCATGCTTTAAAGAATGGTCCCTGAGATAAGAGCCCCCCCCCCTCCTTCTGAGGTTGCTTTACGGCACAGGGGGAAGGTTTAACTAGGTGAGATGCGTGTCTGTGTGGATGTTAAACAGATAAGGATAGAGTCAGGGACAAAGCCTGTGGCGAGCCTAACTATTAACCTTCCTTTAACTTATGCCTACAACGTCACAGCATATATCAAACTTATAAACACACCGATCAAATAAACAGTCTTGCTTAGGGTAGTATAATTATTAAGCCCAGATTATGTTACCAGTCCGAGGGAAAGAGGAAAAGAAGTTGCTGTTCAGTTTGAAGTTCTGTGACGTCTCCTGGCTTTGTGGTCGTAGAGTTCTGCATTCGCGATTCTGTCGAGCCGTGTGCTCAGATGCTGTTTGAAGTTTTCCTGCAGGACATCGCGTCGCTACGAGGAGTGTGGTAGAGCTTGAAGGGCGAGGAGATTTCCTTGAAGAGTGTGGGCAGGGGAGCTGCACCTCTGACCTCCGGTTGTGGGTTGGATAGAGAAGGAAGCTGGATCAGCCAGGCCCTTGGCGATGTAGGAGAAGAGAGGCTGGACAGCCTGCTGGCCTTCAAAGGATTGTAGAAAGAGAGAAAGATCTTGGGGAGACCTCTCATTATATTGGCCCCGGTGACCTCACAGGTCTTGGACCAGAGTGACCAATAGGAGTTGACCCTGGTGGCTCTTGACACCTTTGTGTGATATTGCCCAGACCCCAGGGCATGCAGCATCCTGTTACATCCTCTGGGAGACAGAGTTCCTTGACTTTGTAAGATCAATGGAACCTGTGGCATCTTGGGGGATTGAGTCCACTCCAGCTCATGCGGCATGTTTGTAACAAGTTTGACTGAAAGGAGGCCTGTGGTTTGCACAAAAACCATGTCCCAACAACACCTACATCATATCACTCACCAATCTTAACCATCGCATTCCATAAATCAAATCATACCAATTCTCTCAATCTGGTAATCTACTGAACAAACCTCCACACAGTGAGGCATACAGCTCATTAATCAAACACTGGCATCAGTATCGGGACCCAAAGAGTTGGTTTATCTAGGATGCAGGGCTTTTAAAAAATAATGAACCTGTCATTTTGTTCCTGCAAATATGCCAAATTTGACTTTATATTGAAATTAGGTTGAAGGACAAAATCCACCAACTGTTGCTGATGCATTGAAAAACATTACCGGGCGCGTGCCAGGATTTATTTCCGTTGTGATGTCTTGTAATTAACTTTTTTTGAGATGCCCACATACCCTCACATTCTCTGCTTCAGTTAGCGGGTTCCTTCACTTCCCAGAATGCCTTTGACCAACCCACAGAGAAGAGAGTTAAAGACAGATGTAGGCATATTCAAGAAATACGTTGACATGGCAAGACAAGCTGTTAGAACATGTGCCCTTCAGGATAAGAACATTTGTGGATTAATGTTTGGACCGAACCAAACTAAGGTGGATATGGGTGTGTCAGCATGTATATATATGCAGGGGAGTCAGCAGGCTTGTGCACATGTAAACCACACACAACAAGGCCTTGAAACTACACAACACACACACACAGACACACACACACACACACACTTCTAGACATCTGGCCACAGAAATGTGATCTGCTCAGCTGTGGTAAGAAGTGTAGGTGTTGGGAGTTGTAGAGATGGCATCACAAAGACAAAAATAAAAAATAAAAAATGTTCCAAGTTATGTTTACTGAAAACACATCTGGTCTCTGACTCCTATCTGATGGATCTAAGTGTATGACCCAGAACCTGATTGTTGAAAAGTGTTATGCTTTCAAATTCACAATGTGTCACGTTGTCTACACTTGGCCAGTTTGTCACCTTGTCATAGCTTAAATTTAACATTTGAGAGGTGAAGCGATATTTATGTTTTTGTGTTTTTGATATTAAGTGCACATGGTTAACTTCAGTTTTACTTAAAGGGGACATATTATGAAACCCAAGTCTATCTCAGATTCCCTCTCGTTCAAATTTGATCCAGTAGAGTCTCTGAGCCGTTGCAGCTTCTAGGTTCTAAAAAGAACATGAATCATCCTAAAAAAATGTTGCCGTGTGCGGTGTAATGAACCTTAGCAAGCTAGCCGACTGCCTCGGTGAATAATGGTTATAGAAAATCTGCTTTTTATTATATTTATCAAAGAAAATTTAAATTGTCTGAACCAACGTGGCATTTACGATAGATCTCCAGCAAAACCAACTGAAGTGGAGCTTTTGAACGTCCTCCCAGGGATATAAATGAGTGTGGTGGCGGGAACCCTTGCTCATGTGTGTGCCAGCTTTCTCTCGTTTCTCTTTTCTGTTTTTTCCATTCGGAGGCAGAAAATGAGATTTCGGCACAAAGCTAATGAGCTTCTTTACAGGCTCATTCTGTCTTCCCCTCTCCCTTCACACACACGTTCTTACAAATCCAGTTTTAAGCATGTCCTTTCTGACAGAATACAGTCTCTCCTCTCTCTCCTCTTGCCAGCATCTCATTCATACAGCTCCTGTTCGGGGTGTGGCCCACACGATTAAGGGGTTTTGTGGGAGCGCTGCTCCGAGCCAACGCCGAGCCACAGCCTCTGGGACTAAATATAGAAAGAGAGCTTCAGTCTTGGCAAGGCCTTGGAGAGAAAACAGGGGCTGAAACCGATACTGAGACAGAAGGAAGAAAGATCAATTAAGATAAAACTCTAAAGGCTGGTTACAGATAAATATCATACACGCAGTGAGCAGAGCGGAGCATCAGAGAATTCTGGAGCTTGCTCTACAATCGTTAACTCTTAATCTTCACCGTGGACTGGGGGGGTTCAAAACAGAATACAGGGGTCAGTCCCAGTCGGGCTATCTGTCTGTGCTCTGTGGCCTGAGGCTGAAAAGGCCTCGTAGATCACAGCCTCAGCAGTACAAACTGGTCCGGTTGAAGGACCTAAAGGCTGAAGGAACCGATAGGGGTTCTGCTGCATGTTTTTCTTGTCTGCAAGGCGTCCGTTAGTTTCACTTCAGGTCAGTGCACTGGGAAAATTAACTTGCAGAGACGTGAAATTAGCCCGAGTAAGGTCATGCTTCACAGTACACATTGATTTTCCTTTAACATATCATTGTGTTGTAATGTGTATCGCTATATGCTATAAGTGTCTGGAAGCACAGACCACAGAGCCTCTCTAAGCTCCCAAAACATTTCGGTTCATTGTTAAACTGAAAACACTATGTTGACATCCAGTAACTGGGGTAACCTCCATCTGAGGCAAGAAACCTCAAGATTTGGTTGACGGTCTCAACATTTGCTAGTAAGTTGACTTTAAATTGAGCACGTTTGTTTGTTTGAGACCCTTTTCATGAAAGTTGTGTATGATCAATGTCTCTCTTATGGATTTTGACTTGACCATGTAGACTATGAATGCAACACACTTCAGCTGCAAGCAACTAAATACATCACTTGGATGACTAGGCAGCTGGAGAGGGCTAATGACTATTACATATGATTTATCTGAAGTCACTTTGAGTAAACTCATACGTGGTGACTATCTAACCTCAACACAGACATGTACCAAACCAATACATGTTTTTCAATAATATTGATATGTTACAGTTTGGAAACCACTGAGCCCTGCTGACACTTTGTAGCTTTACTGATGAGACTCGAGCAGAACACCAGTTGAAGCCAGTCATCTGTTCAGATGACACTACAGCTGCAATGCTGTTCTGTAGTTGCTTTTCGGTGTGTGCGACGGATGCTGCTGAAGCATAAAATGAGGAGGAAGGAACCAGTGTGAGCCCAGTTGTACCAGTGGAAACCAGGTGCTGACAGGGAGAGAAATGGGATTGATTTTACACTAACACAGCCTCAGCATTCAGGCTCACTGAGAGTATAAGGAGGGGCTGGGGTGGGGGCTCCGCAATTGCCTGCTAAACGTTGACACAAAACATTAATGGTGATTGACCAGTTGATCGTAGTAAGATTGGCGTTCCGTGCCAGCACATGCTACACTGCGGAAGTTGAGTGTGTGTGGGTTGGGGGGGTGCTCTTAGAGGTCAAGGAAGAAATGCAATAGAGGGAAAAATCACCTGAACCATGCTCACCCAAATTACAAAACATCAAAGTCCTTTGCCCTAAACTTTACTGTGTGTCAGGAGTTGCGGTTTTCTTTGCAAAGTAATAGTTACTTGTGAAATTCTATGACCTTAAACTGAAAAATATCATTATTCATCACGTATCAGAGATGTGTATGCTCTGTCATATATGAGCTATCCTTAAATACACATTGGGCTCAGCAGAAGGCAAAAAATGATTAGAGGGAAAAAGGACAGTTCTGGCACAACACCAAAGTTCCGTCTCTCCTCCAATCACAGCCCGCTGCCTTTGAAGTGCGAACAAGTTGGACTCTCAGAGGTCTGTTATTATAAAGTCCTTAACCATTGGGCAGCGGAGGGGAAGTGTGTGTTTGTCCATACACTTAAACTGAGATACTGCTGCTGTCTGGGCCTGCTCAGAACTAATGAGATGGTGCTCACATAAAATCAACCCTACAGCTCTTTTTAGTGATCTTTGGTGATCAACGGTGTGAGACTGCATCAGTCATTTCAGAAAATAACCCGAAGGCATGTTTGTGTTCAAAAGGTTGGACATGGTATTGGTGGCTCCCTCAAAGACGTACAATCAGGATATGGAGCAGCAAGCCAATGACAAAAAGTAGGGGGCCATCTCAAGGTGAAAATAAATGTCTGTTAAAGCCAGATTTTTGGCCTTAGATACAGTGTAATGTCACAATTTCTTTATAGACACTAATTTTAAATTATTGTTTATTTTAATGAGTTTTCTACCTGGCTGGTAGTGAATTATTTCAGTATAATTAGGAGTTAGATTAGTTCACACTGCTTCACACGAAGCAGAAAATAATTGATAAACCACTCATCTAAATCATGACAAATGTGTGATGTGGAGAAATATTGATAATCATTTTCATAGGTCACTATTAGGCAGACCGCAGTGCAGATATTAGTGAACTAATACACAGTATCTATTATCTTTGTAAGGGTCAAGACCTTAAAAATCAGACCATTATAATTTATCAATTGCATGCTTTGCAAATCATCTCAAATGATGCTACTCAGCCAATCAGATCTGTGAATACTGATGAGCATTCCAGCTGAAGTCAGTGAGACACATGCAGGAAAAACAGAGAGGGAAGAACAGACAGTGAAAAGTGAATCAGTGAAACATAAGAAAAGTTACTTCACATAGTCACACAAGAGTTTTAATCAAGACTGGACAGGCTCGTTAATGTCATTCTTCCGAGGGCAATTCAGAGCACACTCATTTGTTTTGAACAAAGAAACAGCAGTGTACAGCACTACACCATGCCAGCTCAAATTTAACATCCTCACAGGACAAGCAAGAGATGCACTTCACTCAATGAACAAGGAAAAGTGAGAAGAAAGAAGAAGGAGTTAAAGCTGCTCAGTGGTTGAGAAGTGCATTTCATTTTTATTACAGAATATGTTTAATCCATTCAGTTCAAAGGGAAAGTGGCCATAAATGTGGTAAAAATATTTTGCATTGAACTATCTTTTTTTGACATCTGTTGTTAACTTCATACAGATCTTGATTCTATCTAATAATTCATACACAGAATATTGTAATAACGCTAGTTTGATATTATAATTTAAGGTGGATAACTCGTAATGACATGGAGCTCCATTCATCATCTTTATGAAACATGGTTTGGAGAATCTGAAATTACAATTAATTACTGTCTTGTCATGAGATAAGAGATCGTTTTCCTTCCTCTCTCACTGTATTACTTCTTATGCAGTGATTCAGTGTCTACAGCCACTGCAAAGACATGAACTCCCGGAAAAATTAGATTCAGACATTTTCCATGGTTTGCCTTTCACATATGGAGAACACAGCAGGAGATTGTCTGGGACAGATGGGTTCACAACAACAGGAAATACCCGGAAAAAAGTAAGGCAGGGGACCACGCCTGGATGTATTATTTATTTTCACAGTCTTCCTGATTGCCTTGAAATTGTTTTTCAGCCAGGAAAAAAAGAGTACGTGAGTGTGTGGGTCCGCAATGTAGACACATGGGGGGTTATATTCTTCTAATAGGTTGTTTATCACGCCACGTTCCCGCTCACATGCAGGAGGGCATGTTGTTTTTTCTTCTTCATTACCTTCAGAGCCAGCTGCTCTTAAGGAACGCTTTTGCTCTCATCTCCGCTCACATTTAGGGAAATCAATTCCTTATTACGCCTCCAAATCTATTACCTCTTACGCCGGGTTCACACCGGACGCGGAAGCGACGCCGAAGCGAGGTGTAAACGCTAATCCCTAGCGCGCCGGCGCTTGGCGGTTCACACCAGGCGCGGTAGCGACGCCGAAGCGCCGCTGTTATCAGCCTGCAGTAAAAACGGCATTTAATAATTTTTTTCAAGCATATACTTACTTGTTGCTCCAAAATTAACTGCAACAACGTCCCTACATGTGTCATTTTTAGTGTTGTCTTTATACAACATGTTCCGAGGATCATACAACTCACTGTACTTCTCCACTTCAATTATTAATTTAATGTCATCCATGTTGAAGAACTTCTCCGCTGTCAGGTGTCGAGGGTAAATTACGTATTCTCCACTCAAACCTATGTGGAGAATACGTATCCCCCCTCTCTCTCTTTTTATCTTTATGCTTGTGTGGCTGTAGTGGATGGGCAGAGGAGGACATTTAATAATGTGGTTGGTAAAAGTGGTAAAATTAAAACTCCTGGACAACAGAAGGTGAATTCAAAGTATGGGATGCATATTTGATCATTTATATCATATAAAATATATCGTCAATATCGTTTAAAATCATTCTTCAGTGTGTTTCCTGTCGCGATACGCTAGCGTCAAGCGGAAAAATTAGACACAAGCCGAAATGATCGCTGCAGGGCGCGACACCCGACATTTAACGGAGCAAACAGCGAAGTTCTTCAACATGGATGCCATTAAATTAATAATTGAAGTGGAGAAGTACAGTGAGTTGTATGATCCTCGTATAAAGACAACACCAAGAAAGACAAATGTTGGGACGCTGTTGCTTAATGTTGGAGCAACATTAAGCAATTAACTGCCCGGCGGTTCAGCGTCGCTTCAGTGTCCGGTGTAAACAGCCACGCGCCTCTTTCAAAATGAATGCGCTGTCGATGTCTTCTAAAACAGACTCAATGGCAGCATCTACACATCTCAGCTCTCCAGCATCAGGCATGTTTGTTGAAAACGAATTAGTAAAGTAATGACCAATCACATGAGCTCACCTCGGCCCATTAACAGCAGCATGGAGGGAACAAAATAATTTACTCCAAAGATGCTGTCAGTGGCCGAGTTATTCTACGTTAGATGGATTATCACAGGGCTGGTTTTAATATTACACAATAGTTATAGTACTCAGGCCAGTTAAATACATTTCTCTGAAGTTCTGTATATAGCTTTTGACACTCACTGTGTATTTGCTGTATCTGTTCTAATTCATGAATTGGGATTTGTTAGTATATAAACTCATGCCGGGACAGTTAATATTAAATTAAAGATTTCGCAAGGATGGTGCCCATGCTGTGCCAGCAGTTGTGTGAGTACAACTGTGCCATGGTGTTAGTTAAGCAGAAATGGAAAAAAGAATAACATAACTGGAAATTATGGAAGGTGTTTTGCAGTCATTGCATTTCATTGCGTTTCGAGCAACAGCCCTGAGCCTGTATTAAATTACTGCTCAGATCTTATATTAACAGGTCTGCTGTTGATTTATGGATCATCAGAGATAACAGATCAGTTCGGGTTGAGTTTTTCGCCACAGCTTTGCAAACTGGACCTTGTTTTAAACATATTTTAAGTTTTACTTGTTTGTGGATCAATCATCAATCAATTTTTATTTGTATAGCCCATATTCACAAATTACAATTCATCTCATAGGGCTTTAACAGGGTGTGACATTCTCTGTCCTTAACCCTCAGCAAGAGTAAGGAAAAACTACTAAAAACCCTTTTAACAGGGTAAAAATATATAGAAACCTCAGAGAGAGCCACATGTGAGTGATCCCTCTCCCAGGACGGACAGCGGTGCAATAGATGCCACGTGTAGGAGAACATCATCAAGATTAAAGTCTTCAAGATTACAGATTAAAGTCTCTAGCAGCATTTGATGAGGGTAAGCATCCCGAAGGACAACCCCAACATGACATGCCAAGCAGTCCCGCCAGTGTCGGCGTTATGGGGGGGCATTCGCGGGCCACGCCCCCCCAACAGCCTTACTGTGCCCCCCCAAGTCATGCCCTGTGTTGTATTAATTAATTATTTTTATTATAGTAAAAGTCAGACGTTTTCCTTTATAAATAGGCTATATAGGCTATTATTAAACGAAATCAAACAAAAATAATCCTAAAAGAAGTGTGTGTGTGTGTGTGATTGTTGATTGGTGTGTTTGAATTTTTTATTACAATTGCGTCACGGTTGAGTTGACAGCTGTAGTCAGAGCGGAAGTTGGGTCAGGGACGTTAAACACAAAATGGACATAAGAAAATGGTTGCATGGTGGGGCACCTTCTTCACGGCCTCATCCAACATCTAATGTCGGAGAAATAAATCCAAACACCTCTGAAGAGCTTTCGGCGAGGAGCCAAGAAGCCGGTGCACCTGTTCCTGCTGGTAATTTTAGCAAACTCACATTACACATTGAAAGTGGACGGAACACGAGACCCCACGGGATGCGAAAATATATCTGTTGTCATTCGCTTTGTAAACAAGTCATTTGAAGTGACAGAGCGCCTGGTAACCATCGCGACTGCTGACGCAGGTGATGCACGAACATTGACAGACACAGTCTTAGCTGAGCTAAACAATGTTGGTTTGGACTCATCAAAGATTCTCAGCCAGGTGTATGATGGGGCTTCATTGATGTCAGGGAAGCACGGTGGCATGCAGAAGCTACTGCAACAGAAACTGGACCGTGAGATAACTTATGTCCACTGTCTGAACCATCAGCTACATTTGGTCGTAGTACATGCGATGTCAGCTGAGGCAGCTGTAGTGGACTTTTTTAATGTGTGTAACACGTTGTACAAATTCTGCAAGAAGCCCACAATTGCTGTGCACTACAAGGGTGAGCGTCTTAAACGCCTTCTAGAACAGAGGTGGACAGGGAACCTTGCCACCGTGTCTGTAATTCTAAAATCCTTTGACGACATCACATCTCTTCTGACTGAGATCGACGCTGTGCGGGTTCATGGTGCACAGCTACGAATGGAGGCTGTGGGCCTGCTGCGAGAGATGACTGAGCCCAACTTTCCATTCATTGCAAACGTAGTGCACAGAGTGCTTGCCCTGCTTGACCCAGCAAACAAAATTCTACAAAGCGAGGATGTTGACTTATTGACAGGTTTGAGTGTTGTGGCTAGTTCAAAAGAATGTGTACGGAAACTACGTTGTGATGAGGAGTTTGACAAGGTGTGGGACATGGCCAAGGCTGCCAGGGCATCGCTGATACAAACTGAAACCCTCAAACGGAAATGCACAACCAACACGAATATGGAAGGGTATGAGGGAACTACAGGACAGAGGAATGATGACAGGAAAACAGAACTCAAGAGACTGTACTACAGCATTTTCGATTCAGTTGTTGGAGAAATGGATCAGAGATTTAGTGAACGCAACACTCAACTGGCTAGGTCACTTGCTGCACTCGATCCAAACAGCAATACATTTCTAGGTGCTACAGCTGTTAAGCATATCATGGACCTGTCACAATCGCCTATAATTGAGGCAGAGTATGAAGTTGCAAAACAGTTTTTCAGGACGCAAAAAGAATCACAGCCAATCGAGGAGGGGATTTGGACCACAAAGTCTCTCCACACAACTCTCGTGGCAATGCCCAAGTGTACTGACTGCTTTCAAGCACGCATTAACTTTCGGTGCCTCCACAGCAATGTGCGAGAACTCATTCTCGACTCTACGAAACGTTTTTACGGACCACAGACGCACAATGCTGCACAAACGAAAGGCCCAGTTGGTTCAGCTGGCGTTTGAAAAAGACCTTACGAGAAAATGTACAACTGAGTGGAAAGACACTGTCTTGAGGAGGTTCAGTGCCAACACTCGCAGCCTTCAACTCTTCTGATGGTATTGATAAAATATTGATGTTTGAGTGTGTGTAAATAGCTAGTTTATGTTCGCGGGTCCGCCAATGTTTGCGGGCACGAGCGCAGGGGTTTGATTGGTGTTTTGTGTAAATACAGTATATTATAAGCAACCTGTTTGAGTGTTTTTCGTTTATATATATATTTAGTTAATGTTTGGTAAGACCGATAACAAGGTTATCGGTCCAATTAGTGATTTTTCGTTTATGTTAACTTGTTCAGGCAGCGTGCAACGAACACAGCGGGTCGGGTCCGCCCCTGTCCTTAAAATTGAATGTGTAGTAACTCTCCCCTTGGGTCTAAACAGGGCGATTTGTAACAACCTGAGGGACAGCCAGTAAGGCCACAGAATGCCAAACTAACTCTATGTTTGTTGTTATTTTTGGAATGTTGATTCTCTTTTATTTTTAATCAACTCTGTTCATTTTATTTTGTCCTTCTGCATGTTTATGTAATATGTATGTGTTGAATCAGCTTTGGCAATAGTGTTAAAAAAACATTCATGCTAATAAAGCTTCATTGAATTGAATTGAGAACTTGCGTGTGCGCACGTTTTGTTTTGAGATTGGGGCGGGCGTATTTGTGTAGGCGCTATTAGAAACATGGCTGCATTGACTGTGATCATATATATATTGATGCAAATGTGATAGTTGTACTGTAACATTACCTACTTAATTATTCGTAGGCTTGTCACTTGTGGTTTCGGCGATGCGCACGGTGCACAGTAGGCTACTCAGTGTGTGGTTTCGCCGATGTGTGTGTGTGTGTGTGTGTGTGTGTGTGAGAGAGAGAGAGAGAGAGAGAGAGAGAGAGAGAGAGAGAGAGAGAGAGACTGTCTTACATGCACTTATGTTTTGAGATTGGAGGTTAGTGTGTTTTGTGTGTTGGTCTGCGGAAAATTTGTTTAATATCACTGTCAATTGAATGGGAATTTATGCCCCTCCGCTGTGAGCCTATGCCCCCCCATTAGATTGGTTCTGACGCCGACTCTTGAGTCCCGATGCAATCACAGTCCATGGTCAGCAACCAGCAGGACCACGATATACCATCCAGACCAGAACGCTACTCCAGTCACCGTCCACCGGCACCCACCACGAGCCGCCGCCGCGGTCCTGGTCCAATGCCCGTACCCGATGCCAACGCGACACAGGGTCTGCCACCAGCACCACAATCAGCCCACACGACACAGAATCCGCCACACAGTGTCCGCCACCAGCACCACGATCACCCCACACGACACAGAATCCGCCACACTGGATCCACCACCGCGACCCCCTGTGCGCGATCAACAAACCGCAATCCATGGTGCGGCCACAGAGGCCCTGGATCTGCAGGTGATAAAGCAAAGGGATTCCGGGGAAGGGGGATAGGAAGGAGAAGCTGGAAAAATAAGCTCCGTGTGTCATGTGTCATAAAATAGAACAAGTAACGTTCTGCCGCACGTTTCAGTACTCATTAGGGCCCGAGTACTGAAGGGTGAGAGGCCCTATTGAAATTGAAATGATTATTGGGCCCGAGCACCGAATGGTGAGAGGGCCTATTGAAATTGTAAGGATTTTTCTTATTATTATTATTTGCCTTTAGGGGGCTTTTATAGGGTCTAGACATGCTCAAAAAGTTATGAAACTTTGCAGGAAACTCAAGGTCTACGGATATTTAAGTATTCTGGGGTAATTTGAATTGGCCGTGGCAAAATGGCTCAACCAGCCCCTAGGTTTCCCTTTGACCGATCTTCATCGGAACACAGGTGTATCGTGACCAGTCATAAAAAAAAGTCTCAAGGGGCATTATGAAAAACGCAACAGGAAGCCCACCATTTTGGATTTAGTGGCCATTTCGGGCATATTCCACATTTTTACTTTGAAGTACTTGTCCCAGGGCTTTCATCAGATCAACTTCAAATTAAGATGAGTGTCATCACAACAAGATGGAGATTTTGTTTGATTTTTCGTCACATCGTGTGACCATATTAATGGTAGTGCATTAAAGTTCATCAACTCGCTGTGAAACACGAAATTGCTGTAATTTCAGTGTTCATGGTTCTATTTCACTCAAACTACACATGTGTATCAACAGCCCCCCCCCCCGAAGATATTCATATGGTTTTAAGGAAATGGCGTGGCAAAATAACTGACTAGCGCCCTCTAAAGGACAGCCCCGGCACCAAGTTTGGCTGACATGTACAAAAATCAATGGGGACATGTGTCTTTTCATAACAAACGAATAAGTCTCTTGGATAGATATGCTAGACAAAACAGGAAGCCCGCCATTTTGGCTTTAGTGGCCATTTTGGACTTATTCCACATTTTTACTTTGAAGTACTTGTCCCAGGGCTTTCATCAGATCAACTTCAAATTAATATGAGTTTCATGACAACAAGATGGAGACAAAAACTGATTTAGAGATCGATTTTTCGTCTCACCGTGTGACTTTGGCATCAAAGTTTGATTAAACGCCATCAAAAGACAAGAGTTCTGGCCTGATGTCATCTACACAGAAATCATGACTTGAAATCACAGAGCCCCCTGGTGGCTACAGGAAGTGACATGTTTTATACTTTGATGAACTGCTCCTGGCTGCTTTACAATATACAGCTCAAAGGAGCTCAGTCAAGTCATTGGATCATGGTCAGAATTGTGACATTTCCTCAAACCATGTAAACATTGATGTGCCTTAACTTCTGTCACCTTCGCCAGATTACATGATGTTGTCATAACTCCACTGTGCATTGTCCTATCTCTACCAAACTTCTGTCACATGATCAGAGTCCAAGCCTGAACAGCTCTAAGTGTCAATATTTCCTCAGTTTCATAGCGCCACCTACTGATTCGCCATGAAACAGGAAGTACTTTGTTAATCCCCTCTGCATTGTCCAACCGGCTCCAAACTACTGACCTATGATCACAATCGTGATCTTAACAGCTCCATATATAAATATTAGGTCAGGGACATAACGCAACCTGCTGATCAATGTGAAAATTAAGTTGTGGTAACATTGTCCAATTGACAAAAAATTGCTCACGCTACATCAGTGCGCCTACTTGAACAGATCTATATGTCTGTGCGTAATAATAGTGATGGCGCCACCTGCTGGCAACAGGAAGTAAGCTTTGTTTTACAACTATCATTCGATTTACATAAAATGTTCACAGTGTGAGTTGCTATTTGATAGCATGGACTGTAATGAGCAATTAGCGGGCAAGGATCGACATCGCGTGATGGACGCAATGCGTTCATCCTTGCCCCAGGTTGCAAAACTTATGCAACGCGGAGACATGCGCTTGACCATCAATCGCTCTCTCCACTGACCGCAACAGGCTTCAACGTATCCCTAGTCTTTGTTTGTCCTTCATCCACTTCAACAACCTGTTCAACTGTGCTGCTTGTAATAAATGTAATTACTCAAACGATACGATGCTAATGAATATGAGCATCAGAGATTAGATCTAAGGCAAAAATATATATTCCCTTGCAATTTTGTTGTATAGAAATGTAATTTCTAGGAGACAGGGTCTCTCTCTCTCTCTCTCTCTCTCTCTTTCTCTCTCTCTCTCTCTCTCTCTCACACACACACACATGCGTATGGGCACACAGGGCCATAATTTCCCCTGCTGTCTATTTTAAGAGGACTTGCAGTCCTGGAAAAAAACACACACTGTAATTTAGGGATGCATAACTGCTGCAGTGTTGCCAGGGCAGGGAGCATTAAAGGTAGCTCGGTGCACTGAGGAAGAGAGCCAGACAGACAGTGCGGGACAACACACGTCCAGATGACTCAGTGCCTCTATCCTTCAGTTATGGCTCATTCAATTTAATGTTATGTCCTCTCAAATTAGCTGTTTGCATTTCCTGTTAATGCCTATATAAAGGATAAAAGTAACCTGCCTCATTAAAACATCTATAATGGCTCATTGCTGAGAGACAGATGTATATATCAAAGGCTTTTTCCTGCCATGCGGTCGGTCTGTGTGTCCTCTGCTTAGGATGGAGCTGGAGTCTGTCTGCCTCTGTATGTGTCTGCGTTGGTGGGAAAGGATTAAACAAGTGGCAGAAATATGTGTACACCCTGTTAAGTCCCCCTCCCCTGTGGATGTCTCTGCGTGTGATCGTGTGGGGTTATCAATCAATCAAATTTGATTTGTATCGTCCATATTCACAAATCACATTTGTCTCATAGGGTTTAACAAGATTTGACATCCTCTGTACTTAACCCTCAACACAAGTAAGGAAAACTACCATAATAACCCTATTAACAGGGGGGAAAGGGTAGAAACCTCAGAGAGAGGCACACGTGAGGGATCCCTCTCCCAGGATGGACAGAAGTGAAATAGATGCCACGTGGTTATGGTGATGACCCATACAAAATATGAATTTAGTAAGTTTATTTCAAGAGCATGCGCAAACACACCTTAGGCTGGCCAGGGCATCACAATATATTGTAGAAAGTAGAAGAAAACCCACAAAGGAAAAAAAATACTAACCCTAACTTTATTAACTGTAATCTTGACAACAGATTCAAATACCAGTGAGCCAAAACGACCAGTGAATAAAAATGTCACCTTTTAGCTTTAGGTTTGACCATTGGACATGCATGAGAGACTGGGACTTGGCTGATACTTTTGAATGGTCAACGTTCCGCAGTCTGGACCTTCTGCTGGAGAGTTAATGAATCAAGGGAATTACAATAGTCCAGTCATTATGGAATGAAGGCTTGAATTACTTATTTCATATCATTTTTCATATTATGAAAGACAGAATTGACTCGAGCTTGAAAATGAACAGATAATGGTTATTTTTCACAACACAATTTTGTTTGTGGATATAGAGGCTTTTTAATCAAAGATAACCCCCAGATGTTGTCCACATATGGAGTGAATATGCTTTAGATGGCTTCTTGGCTCAGAGGCATCCAAGATAATTACTTCAGTTATTTTAGAGTTAAGCTGAAGGAAATGATTTTCAGTACATCTTTTAATGTCCTGATCTATGAGAGGCTGTAGGGAATCAATAGATTTTATTCTGTGAATTAAAAATTGTAAGAGATGTAATACCTCCAAGTAATGTTTCCGAGAGGGAGCATGCACAGGCCATTGATTATATAGAAAGATAATGACAAGTATCCACTTACTGTACTTCCAATGGGCAATCTTTACATTTCACCCTGTTTTTGTTTCCTCAATGACTAATTAAAACAAAACAGGTTAATACATATATCAGTATAATGAGAACAGACTAAAATATCAGAAACCATCTCGGTGAAGAGTTCATTCATTGTGTTATTTGATTTTTTTTGCAGAGCCACACTCATATTTATATGTATAAACTGTGTACACTATGGAGATGCACAACATGTCACTGTATAGTTATGCATTGTCAAATAGGTAATCCTATATTATTTTATTTTGTTGTGTTCTATTCTATTCTATTACGTTCTATTCTAGTTGCTTAAAGGGGAAATTATATGAAAATTCCACTTTTGTAGCGCTTAACCCGTTAATTTGGGTATCTGGCATGTCTACCGTCCCAAAAACTATCACGGGAAAAAAACAAATCCTGTGATTTGTTGTGGTTCCTCTATGTCAAAGCGATACGCTAGAGTGCGTCGAATGGGATTACGAACGAAATAAACGTCATAGTCACACCATGCCCATGTAGGGAGTCTCGCTAGCTAATGCTAGCCGGGCTCAATCGGCCCGGTTACCTCGTGAGCTAGCGCTAGCGTTAGCTCGCTGCTGCTACCCATCAGACATTTCAGTGGCCGCATAAACAAGGGACCCCGGGGCACCTCTAAACGTTGACTCAACAATGTGGAAGGATGCTGCTGCTGCGCCAGCTCAAGCTCCCACTGCTCCCACTGCAGGGCTGCGCTGGGGACCTAGGGCTCTTGCAGCCAGGCTCACCGGGGGTGAGGGGGCGGGGCACTCAAAACAGGTCAATCTGAGGAGGGCTGTTTTAGACAGGGTAAAAAGGGTGCTGTTTTAAATTATCCTTATGGTATTTTGACCAAAATATGTTATAGACATTTCATTAAGACCCCAAGGAACCATATCAACTGTGGTAAAATGGGCATAATATGTCCTCTTTAAGTCATGTGAAGGGCTTTGAGCCCTGATTGGAACAAGGATTTTCTCCATTATTTTGAGACAAATAGTCATTAAAAAATGGGACAATAGTTATTTGAACATTTAAGATCAATGTTATTACTCTGAGTCGATGACTGTGTGTTTAAAACAGTGCCAGCGATTCAGGGAATAACATATCTGAACCAACAACATAATTTTCCTCCGTGGTCCACGCTATCAAATAGCACATCGCACATATTTTTTAGGAGGAGGGGCTGAATTGACTGAGAATGAGCACTGAGATCCTCAATGAGCCGGTGGAACCAGAGTGGATCAGACTAGGGTTACGGAGCGGCACCGTCTGGGTTGTCTTGGAGTCAGATCTACGGCTGAGTGCAGCCCTGACTTGGCAGGAGGATGTGTTGGGAATCGATTCACGATGGCACCAAGACACAAACATATGTCCAAGTCATCACAACTTAGAATCAGAGAAAGAAGATACAGAAGTGGACATTAAGAGATGCATGCAGATGTAAGGGCTGAAAAATAGAGAGTAACCCAGTATGCCAAACATTTTCAAATAAAAAACTGCTAATTAAATGATGGAGATTCTATTTAGATTGCTGGGGCTATGACCTGCCACGTGTAAACAAATAAAGGATACACAACATATATCAACTATACACTATACAATAACAATGCAAAGATAACGGGGGGGGGGGAATCTTTCAACTGGATTGCTGTATAAAGTTATCGCTGGGGTTTCAAGAGTTTTCATAACAGAGGTGCAAAGTGCAAGTTAAGCCCCAGGTGGAAACAGCTTCATTTCCCATTAATCAATTTAACTCTACTTTGCTTCTTTATTGTTAAATAAAACACTTCCTCTAGATTTCACATTAAAGTCGTACCAGAAATAAAATGCCCTTTGAGCTGCTGGCAGGCTTTTAATGTGAAACCCATGCAGGTTCTTTAAACAGGAACTTTTGTGGTACGGAAAGATTTTCGTACCACAATGCACAGGGTTTTCTCAAGTCATGTTTAGATATTTTTACTTTTACTATTTAGTTAGGGTTAGGGTTAGGGTTAGGGTTTTTCCCCAACTCTAATCTGCATAGATACCCAAGTTTTATAAGTACTCCAAATTACATAAAGTAAAAGGTTGGCAGTGAAGATTAAAAGTACACAGCAGTAATTGATACTGTAGCATATTATGAAGCAAGGTAATGTTTTCCTGCGATACAGTTTACTTGTATAATATAATTTTAAAATGGAAAAAAATTGGAATCAATGAAAATGTGTCTTATCTGTAACACTACATTTAACATCTCTCTCCAACACCACCAGATAACCTTAAGACTACCAATTTAGTGATTTTCATAGTGAAAGGACATATACTGTTCTGTATGGGTTGAGAAAATGATACAAGCTTGAGATGATGAAACCCTTAAATAAACCCCAAAATACACAAAGGACATTTTGTAAACATGGCTGCAGCTTTTGGACATTACTCTTTCTACCTAACAGTGATGGTAGATTTAAATAAAAAAAATCTTAGATGCAATCGTTTCATCATCTTCATTTCCTCACATTTAATATGTGGTCCAAGCCCATCACCAAACACATGAAGAGAAGACGGACTCTGACAAAGCTCTGCCAGACGCACTCACTGTCGGAAGTCACACTTCCACTACTACGTCAGACCAACCCCAGCCAACCGGGACACTGCTCTGCACCAATCACAGTCCTCTCTCCCCATCAACATGGCAACCCCATCCCATCTGCAAAGCAAGCTGGGTGTGGGAGGAAGGTGTAAACGCTTTGCACATTGCTTTCCCCGCCTCCCATTCCAGCTCTCGCTATCATTCTTTTTTACTTTTTCTACCTGAAACTCCCTCCATCTGTCTCTGCTTCTATCAGCAGGTAACAGATGCCCAGCTAGTCCCCGTAAATATCTCCTTATCACCGTCAATGATGATTCATGGGCCACACAGACAGATAACTTCAGGGTGCATATACAATTCTCCCACACTCATACAGGCAGAGGACAGATGGGCCTTTACGTGCTCAAGATTGACAGATTGCACAGAGATTGTCTGGTGCTGAACGGTGAAAGCACCTGGGCTGAAGGCACAAGAGAGGAGAGTCTGCTAAATGTCAACCACAATACCTACAACACGTACACATCTGAAAAGAATGTTTTTTATATTATATTATTACCCTTATATGCACGGCGATAAACAATGAAGGAATCTTGTGATTCAGAAGTTAGGAATGAAAGGTATTTGGAGGCACGATGCATTCCCCTGAATAGACACTGTATATACCCCAATTAGACAATGCTAACTTTTTTACATAACAATGGCATTTCATAATGTTGTCATACCATATTCTGATGAATGATTGGTCAATCTAAATTATGTATAAGTGTCTGTAATGTTATTGCTAATGCAATTTTACTATATGAAATTACTTTCTTAGAAATATATACATACATTTATATATATTTGTATACATAATTTCATTTACTGACCTCATTGTTACTTGTCATGTGTATCATTTATCACCTTCAGATTGCCTTTCTTTCTGTGCATAAGGTACCAAGGTATTAATGTGCTAGTTTACTGGTGCATAACACATCTCCACTAACAGAAACACATTCTACTATGTTAGAAATGTCATGGCACCTAGATCATTTTAATTTATGTTCTTGGTGCCTCTGAAGCAACACAGATGCCGTTTCACTCCGCTGTTTATGATATATGATAGGCGCTGTCCTGTACAGAGGTCGATCAGGAATTGACGGCTCTTCACCAGAAACAAACACTGTTTTTAGTATGACAGCTGTCCATCATCTCCCAGTTTACATTACTCAGCTTAAAAGACATAAAAAACACCCACTTGTGTCCTAAAACCACCTCTAATACCTTCATAACTTGCCTTCACCTTCATAACTCGCCTCCACCTGAGAGCCAGACAGACACGATGCTGCCCCAGCCTTACTTGTGTAACGGAGACTTTTTTATACAGTCCCAAATGATCTACTAGAGCCCTTTGTTTTCATAAAAGCATTAACATCATAAACATCTGCAGACAAAGCTACTGCAGGATTGAATGTTTGATTTGCCAGCGCAGTGGTGACTCCAGAGCTAAGGTATCTAAGATGAGGCAGCTGTGCTTTAGTCCTCCCTTTAACAGTGGGTTAGGGTTAGATAGAAGAGGGGAGAAGAGAAAAGAAAAGAAGAGGAAGACGACGACAGAAGAGCGGAGAGGAAGAGACAGCTGTCATTAGCACTCTGGTATTATGACGTTGTGCGTTGTGTGTTTGTCTGGATGTGGTTTAGCTGGAGTCTGGCTCTGACTCTGCCCGTACCATAAGCAGACTCACAAACAACTCTGCCTTGTGTTTGAAAGTGCGACGTGTACTGTAGCCTTTTCACATCAACAAGCCATAAGTCATTATTTAAAATAATGATTGTGAAGAGAGGTTATTGCTGAGAAGTGTGTCTGTCTGTTCCGAGCCTCTGAGCATTGAAGCCTCTGCACTGCATTTTACAGTATAGAGAAGAACAAACCTGCTTTACAACACTGATATTATATAGCAGAAAAAAGAGACGGGCACTGTTCCTTCATTATAACCCAGCTTTTTAGTTCAGGGCAGATCAAACACATTCCAAAATTGTCCAAAACACAGGCGAAGACAGCAATTTCAAAATATATGTTGTAAGCCAGTTTTTTTTCTTTGCTGAGGATAAGGTAAGAGGATTTTACTGTCATGTCTGTGAAGGTGGATGATAAAACGACTTAAATCAGTGTCCAAGGGTAAATAGTTCCACTTCATGCAATCACAACTTGTCCATGCATAACAAATGAGATGCAGTGAATTAGCATGTCAGCTAATTCTTAACGTATTTTTACTTTCCTCCAGTCTTACTTAGGCAGATCTAGTATTTAGCTCTTGGCTCCAGCTCCATATAAGTGCAGAGACATGAGAGCATAGTTTTACATATTGGGAAAAAATTGATGAACTACACTTAATCCTAAAGTATATAATGTCAAACTACTACTTATAGCTGTTAAGTAATAAAAGGAGACATTTAGAATGAAACTTGGAACATTGGTCTTTCTATACAAAGTAATAGAAAGTAAAGGATGGTTGACATGGAAAAGAGGATTTACTGGAATGGTTAATTTGATACATTCTGGCCTTTGTTGCTATAGATATCTTTCCAGTTTAAGGGGAAGCTGGCAAGAAATCCCTGCTACCATGTTTAAGTAAACATCTTGTTTATGACAGGAAGTAACAGGGTTTATGGAAATTGTGGTCCTTGAGAAACATGAGTGCTAGCAATAGCGTGGGCATTAGTGGCTGAGGGGTAGAGTGGTCGTGCTCCAACCTGAAGGACGGCAGTTCGACCCATCTGCATGCCGAAGTGTCCTTGGGCAAGATGCTGAACCCCGAATGGCCCCCCATAGAATAACTTTTTTCTAGAATTTTATCTATTTGTTGTTTCTTTTCATCTGCTCTTACTGTCTTGTGGACTCTGCATCATCAGCTTGCCTGACCTCCACTCTTTTTAATGCTGTCATAACTTCCTGAGTCCTCCTCCTCTCCTTTTTTCCTTGTATCCATCTTTTCCTCTTTCACCCCAGTCATGTTCAGACATGGTGTGTACTGGTGTGTCCCTGACCACTACATGGGGAGTATGACAGAGAAAGAGAAAGAAGGGACTTTTGGAAAAAGTAAACTGAAGTATGAACAATTATTGTTCATGGCAGAACATTTGGTTCAATGGTTTAATTTGGTTTCATCTGAACACTAGTAGTGACACAGACCTGGGACCTCATCTATAGAACAGTGTGTGGGATTCATACTAAAAGTTGCCGTGTGCACAAACGAAATGTTCCCTTTATAAATCACAGTCCACCAGGAAATGTGTGTACATAGATCGGCCTCATATTCCGCCCTCTACACTGCAGCCTTCTACTACAACATTAGCATGAGAAGTGACGTGCGAACAAAATGGGGACTGATGCAGCAGTTGGAAATGAGGCCCCTGGTATTGCCATATGTCCTGAATCATACAATCATGCTTCAGGTTTCACAGTCATTCAGCACTGTGAACACAAATGTATCCTGTGTCACATTGAGGACAGATTTTATTTCAAGGTTTGAACAATTTGTCTTGGTCTCAATTTGTCTTGGTCTGATTTTAGCCATCTGTGGAATTAGTCGTTATTTGCAGCAGTAACTCCACAATCCATGTGAAGACTGCCAAGCTGGACCATGTGACTTAACTTATATCAGAGCTTCTTCTGTTTCCTTATGCTCTTTTAGAGGTCAGCATTATTTGTGCTAATTTGATTTGGTTTGAAGTGATTACATTGATGAGGACTCATTGTCATCCGACACTGCCACTGGATAATTTGAGTCAATAAAAGTGTATTTGGGGTTATTTTTTATTGCATTTTCAAGCATTAAATTCAATTTAAATTTGAGTACTAACTAGGCCCATCTCAGCTTTTGAATTTGGACATGATGGGACAGCACTGGGCAGGCCTAGGGAGATGAGAGGGTTCATTCCTGCTGATTCTGCCTCCATCAGGACACTGGACTCTCATGCTTTCGGAGGAAAAATCCTTTCCATTGCTAAATTTAGCACCATCTCTGGCCCGAAAATCAACAACACCAAGATATAACAAACACTTTATTACCCCTGTTGCTCTCAAAATAAAACCAAACTTTCTGGCTGCCTTGTCAAGTCACACTATCCATGTTCAAGGATAATAAAGAAAGGTATGTGTGTGTGTGTGTGTGTGTGTGTGTGTGTGTGTGTGTGTGTGTGTGTGTGTGTGTGTGTGCTTACTTCTTGCTGAGTCAGAAATAAGGAAAAATTTGTTCGGCCAGCTCTGCCAACATGTCCGCCCTGACCCCTTCGGATGGACATGAGAGGATCCTTTGAGTCTCCATTGCACTGGTCAGCAAAGCAGGCTCTAACGCGGCTGTGGTGCACTGGGAAGTCTGCAGCAGGCTGGTGGCAGCATCCACAACTTCAGTAGCCAAACTGGACACGCTGGCAGAAAAAAACATGGCTGGAAAAAAACTCCCTTGACACTGAGCCCAGGTGGACCAATAATGGCAAAAAGAGGTGCATAAAGGAGAAGAAAAAAGAGGGAAGCGATTTGGAGAAAATCCCCAGATTTGGATTTTCATGTTGTCAGTTTTGAAAGAAAAGCAATTTCACACGACTGGGCTGGAAATTTAAAACTGTCAAGACTGTCAAGAGCAGGAAAAATGCTTCTGATCAGTGTAACTAATTATCAAAGCCTGAAGTAAGTCACTGCAATCGTTTGGGAAGGTTCTTCATTGGTGTATTTTTCATTTTCCTGTGGATGAGTTGGCAAAATGGAGACATCACAGCTGTCGGGTTTTCATGTCAGGCCTTCAGAACCAATGAGGTTTAATCTGGCAAAACAACTTACTTTCAACAATCATACAGGGAGAAATGCATCAAGAAAGAGACAGTGTCAAGTTTCTATATTAATTGGAAGAAATTAGTCCAGAGTGCGAGACATTTTTCATTTGAAAAGGATTCTGCAAACCCATTCAGATAGAGAAGCCACAAGAAAGAGATTTAAAAAAGAACAATAAATACGAAAGAGGCCAAGGTAGAAAAAAAACGGGAATAACTACAATGACACGTGACGATGAGCAAAAATGGTCAGACTACTAAAGACTGATGACATGACAGCAATGTTTAGAGAGAATGGATTATTCCTTTTCTTAAGCATGCAGGCTAATCTCGAAAAGATGGCGTAGGAAGAAGTAGGGGAGTTGGACGAGGAGTGGAAAATCCCTCCCGGTTACTGCGTAGTGTCCAAGTTGGTGTAGAGACACTGCTCCGCCCGCCTCCGCTTAAATACAATGCAAGTCACTCTCCATATGCCATTAGTCCGCAGTCCAAGTGACATCCGAGGACACCAGAACGCAGTGTCACTCTCTTTCTTTTCCCGCACACATGCACACTTGTTGCATTATCCTCTTGAGCACATACATCTCTTTTGGGGCATAGTATATCTGCCTAGTAAGACACCCTGCACTTACTCAAACACACACATAAATAAACTCTTCCCTGGCTCCTTGCCCTATGAGATCTGCTCTGAAATCTGTTCTGTCACCACCTAAAAATGCCCTCTGCTCCCTCCTGTTATTAATGTCTAAATGTGGCTAACGTGCACCACTCGCACACTCGACTCGACTTACTACTCAGGGATAAACCTAACAACCAAATCAATATTTATTGGCAGCGGCAGTGTGATTACATTCCCACCTCCAACTGCTGCTGCTGCTGGGGCCTACAGATGAGCAGGGGCAGCCATACATAATAACTACAGGGAACCATCCACTCCCACCATACACAACATGGCAGTTTTCAGCTCGCACACACACACACACAGGGACGGAGCTGATAGAATGACAGGTGCAGTGATGATGAATGAAATTGTCCCACTCTCGTTTTGGTTACTTTTACATTTTGAACTGAAAAGACAGAGGGGAGAGAAACATTTTAAGAGTTGTTGTTAAATACTCGGGATCCTTGATTTTGTCGAAGGTGTTGTCGTTTTTTCTTCAAACACACCAATAGGAAGCCTCTGCAATAATAAAGCCATGGAGGGCAGGAGTGCATGAACCAGATTTGAGTAAACGCCTGTACAGGAATCTAAGAGAGATAAAGCGAACACAACCACAATGAGTTTCACTTTTCAACACCATACCTGACCTTTTATTGGGGAATTCTGACAAACTTGTCCCACAAGCATACGAGAACAGAAGGAAAAATCCCAGAGCTGATGATTCTGGACCATCACCTGGACACTTGCTTCATTTAAAGGATAATACGCCCTGGAACATCTCCTGTTATATGACATCTTCTCAAGTCTTTTAAATTCACAGTCATGTCGGATATGATATAAAAGTCTAAATCTAAAACTACCACTTTACAACTATATATGAAGCCAATGAGGATTTTCACAATGATACCACCATCATCACCGCTGGTCTGAGATCATATAATGCCACACTTCACACCCTTGCTAAATAAGATTTTAAGACTCACAGACAACAGCAGGCTCCTGTTCTCCAGACACTGTGGTTCTCAGGAGGGGAAGATGGTGTGGTGATGGCAGCTCTCCCATGTTCCACCATGTGTCAGACTGAGTGCAAACTCACACAACACACACACATACACACAAACAGCCCCTCACAGTTGAATGACTAACTCTACTCAGACCTAAACCTTATTCCAACTGAACCTTAACACCAAGTCTGAACCCTCAAACAGCCTCTTGAATATGTGGGGACCTCACAATCATAGAAAGCCATTACATTACATTACATGTCATTTAGCTGACGCTGTTATGCAAAGCGACTTATATTTTTAGAACACTCATCATTTTATGAGGGATGGGATAGAGTGGGATTCGAACCGGCAACCTTCTTGTTGCAGAGCACCCGCTCTATCCCCTAGGCCACGCTCGCCATGTCGGATATATTTACACTCTGAAGGGCAGACCTGCTTGTCTATCATTTCCCAACTGTTTCTGTTAATTACTCAATTTCCATAGAAATGCTGTCACTCGGTTGGGTGTATTTCTATTCTCAGACAAGTGTACCCAAGTGGTAAACATATAACAGGTTCACTACATAATCCCCCTTTTATCAAGTATGATCATAGATTAAAATACAAGTTAATGAATTAATCAATTCACTCAAACCTTTCTTTGGTAATTGAGTGATACTTAATGTTATGAACTGTGAACAGAGGCCGGCAGCGTTGGTTAATGTAATGGCTAGACCGCCATAACTCTGCCGAGTGCATCTTGGTCTATCGTTTTATTTTACTTTGGACTGAACAAGAGATGCATGGGGGACTGTGATGTGGAACTGATCGTGTAGAGTCTAACTATCAGTGTCAGTATTTGTGTCGTAGGCTGAAAACCCCTAAATAAGTTATTGAAGCTGCAGTGAAATTTAGGCGTAAGAAATTATATATAATAAATTTAGGCGTAAGAAATTATATATAATAAATCAAACTGTTGTTTAGCCTGTTTTTTGGCCAAACGTTGTTGTTTTTTATTTCTGTATATTTTTCTTTGGTATTTTCCCGGTAAAAATGATGTAGTATATTTTCAGGATTTATATTTGTTTGCCAAACATTCATATACTGCCATGGCAAGTGGATTGAAGTGAATAAGGAACATGACCGATCTATCCTTGAAATTTAAACACCCCAGGAATTTTATCCTGTGTGCCAACTGATTCCCTTGGCTCCGCAAGGATATCCTAGGTTAGCTTCTTTTATGAGATATTTTAGATCTCAAAAATAAATTGTGATTGTGTGTGTGTTAATAGCTTCTTCTCTGTGGCACAGCCCTGTCATCGCCGAAGTCCAGACGCTCACACAGATGGTCATCAGCTCAGTCTAGTGAATGACAAGTCAGCCTCAGGCTGTGGCCACTTCTCAACCCACAGTCCAAGCATTACTCAGACAGAGATTTAGGAAGATGTGGCACTTACAGTGGGGAAGACACTACGTGATCTACAGCCTGTGATGCTCAGAGTCTGGTAATGTGGAGTTGTGGCTGGTCTTGAAGTTTGTACAAGTCTGTGCAAACAAGCTCACAATGGAGTGTGACATGTTCCCTCGTAGCACACAAAGGTTGAGTATTCAGATCCAGGGTCAGAAAACAGGGGAGCTAAGCATGAAAAGTGCACATGCTCCTCTGAAAGATTTCAGTAAGGTTCCTGAAATGTGACTTGTCAATGTTGTGTGTTAATTCACTTATTGTATTCCATTTTCAAAATAATTAACACCATTCTATGTCTTTTCCCTCTGTGCTCATCCATGTGTGGTGGTGCTGCCCTCAAATCACTAGTCACCTGGACTTCTCATCATTGAGTTGGGGCGCGATATTTGATTGGACTGTAAAACAAGCAGTGTTTTTATTCAGTATTTTGGATAGGTTTATGGATAAGTCAGATTGTCAAAACGGTAAAATCCCAGTCTCGGACAATTTGGATTCCCAAAACAAACTAAAACATCAACGAGATAAATATGACTGACTACAGCCAGCCCGGCTCCACTACTGATTCCTGCTGGTAGTGACAGCTCCACTGCGGAGGGAGATGCTTCAGAGGCGGTGGTCCCTTGCACCTGCCACAGTAACCCTGGGTCTGAACATGGTGATGCATCATTGCCTTTCAATTGACAAGGAAGCAATGGAGTGATTGGAAAAACAGGAATATATCTTCTCTTGGCTCATTTCTGTTTTTTGTTGCAATCCACAAAGTGAAACATCAGGAAAGTAGGGAAAGTGACAGTCAACAACAGAGAGGCACAGAGGGAGAGAGAGGGATCCACAGAAAGCTGTTTATTTTGTTGTAGTTAAAAACAAGTTGGCTAAATAATGCTCAGCATTTTTGGTTCAGGTCATGTGTTGTTCATGAATGTGTGTGTATAAGAACAGAAAAGTGTCCCCCTGCTTTTGTGATTTTGTTTTTTGTTTGCCCTGATTAGGCAATAAAAGCTAGTCCTGAATCTTATATTGTTGTTATTCAGCCTGTTTGAAATGTAAGTGACGGTATTGATGTAAGAACAGTATGATTTTCACAGGAAACCTGCAATTGATGTATGTACATGCGTGTGACATGGTAAGTATTGGGCTGGTGCGCACAGGAAAATAGGGCTCCCCGAATGCTACTCTGTAACTCAAACCCTGTTCAGATCTCAGTAATTCTCATTACTTCTAAAATAATGAAGGCTTTTATAAAGAGTTAAAAATCCAGCTGTATTCAAACCTGAGCTTCCCCGAGTGTCTACCTATGCTCCTTTGTCTCCAATCTACGCTATGACTCTGCATGCTATATCATGTTATATCATGAATGCAAAATCAAAAATGGTTCCAAGTGAATGACAATAACATAATTGTAAAAAGACACTTATTTTCAACCCCATCCTTTCAAGTACAGATGGTAAACCCAGTGGTGTTAAAATGATGAAAGGCATGAATAAGGCAAAGACAGCAAAGATTCCAGCTCCTCCAGTGTGATGTTTGGGTTGGAGGCTCGAGGATTGGATCCTGATTGGCCGATTACAGGTTCCCATGTTTGAGGTCACTCACCACGGCGACTCAGCTCTGTCTCCCTGCACTTCAGTTACAGCTGGCACTACTGCCACAGACCAATGAAGGTGAGGAATTTCGAGTTTCCCGCAGACATTCCAGACAGGAAGATTTTAGTCTTTCTTGAGACTTTCCCATTCCTTACGTCCAACCAGTGCATGTCCGTTGTTCTGGAAATATCTCTCTCACACACACAGTAAAAATAGTGCCGGAGTTTCAAATGAGGTCACTCGGGTCAGACTCTGTGTGCAGCTCACTGCTCTGGAAACACAGGGGCTTTGAGGGAGAGTTGAAATGTGAGTGTGTGACATTCAGGCCTTGTGTACAAGCAGGTTACAAGGCTGAAAAAAGACACATTACAAATACACATACAGACACGCACATACACACACACACACGCACACACACACACACACACACTAACACACACACCGAGACAGACTTTCGAAATATCCCAGAGGGATTTCACAAAGACACCAAACAAGCAGCCCACAGAGCAAGTGGCCTTATTAGCTGCCCTGATCTTTGCAGCTACTCTGCCTTTAAAGGACCAGCAGAGACTCAGCCTGGTGAGGCACGCTGGATCTGTCACAGGCCACCAGGCTCTGTGTGTGGCTGGCTGTGCACTGGGCATATGTTCTATGTGTCCTTAATTCTACATGTTCTTTAAAAAAATGACTCAATGACTGTGTGACTCAATATTAACAGTCTTTTCGTCAGATTAGTTTCCTTTTTTCTTACTGTTTATTTCATTTTGGAACGAAATTCTCGAAATAACCCTCTGGGACATTGGAAACCAATAAGTGATAAGAGGATTGGTCCAACAATAGCAGTCTGGGATTAATCAAAGCCATAAGAAAATGTTTCAAAATGTTTTACAAGTTTCAAAAATCAATCATATGACAAAGAATTGATGAAATGAAATAAAATGAAAATCACTGTTTCAAATAATTGCCCTGGAATAAGTCACAAATTATAAATTACATATTGAAATAATTACATAATTTACTAATTATAAAACTGCTAAAGTCATTCAGTACATCCGCTTAATTACTCAGCTGAGCTCCACCCTTAAACACCCTATTAAACAGAACAACTAAAGAGGAGATCATGGTTTAACATGCGACCGGCCTGCTTTTCTGAGGGATTCACTGACCATCAACAGTAAGGGATTATCTTAGTCCAGGTGACAGCACACAGCATCAGCTTCAAAATCTGCTGCCTCTGGGCCGTCTGGTCAACTAACTGGTTAAATAATGTTAGCAAGCCAGCTGGGATAATGCATATTTCTAATGTTAGAACCTATACGCCACCAACAGCAACAGATCATCAAGATAGCGTCAAGCTAATGCACAGCATTGTCTGATGAGCAAAGAGAAATTAAACTGATATTAGCTCTCCATCAAACTTGATGTCCAATGTTACTAAGTAATGCATTACAATCTAACAATAGATGTAAATACAATTTAGTTTGTGGTGTAAGGGCATTTTTTGGTACAGTGCAGGATTATTTATCCGATTCATGTTGTTTCAGTCCAGAGTTTATTTTGTGGATTAAATTGAATAACACAAACATTGTTCCTTGACCAATGACTGTACAGAAAGACGTGTCACCTAATCTGCTGCCATCTTGCTCTGGTGATGTCATTGGGAGCCACAATCTCTGCAGTAGAGATCATGGCATGGAGCAATGGTATCCTGGTCCCGCCAAAAATATTTTGTAGCATTAAAAAAACTAATAAAAACAGGCTTAATCACCATGATATTATTGACAGAAATCATATTTGTAAAATATACATTTGTAAATTCGATTTGCCGTAGGTTCTGTCTTCAACTACAACTTAGACTTAATAATACACAATATACAGGCCAAAACATGTGAGGTCCCAGATCTTTCTAGCTTCTACATCCTGTGCAGGGAAGACGAGAAGTAAAGCTCCAGTCACAGTAGAGATTAAAACACACATATTGTGGCTTCTTTTTGGATCTAAATCTCTCCTTAACAGTCTTGCAAGAATAAACATTCCAGGCCTTTATGTTTCTTGCAGTTTGTGCTTGAGCCAGTCTGTGATACCACTTTGCACCCTGACTGACCCTTTTACAAGAGGTCATGCCCCACAAGGCCTGGAAGAGATGTGAGAGTTTACATAGGGAGGCCAGGCGGGATTCCCAGGCCCGTTAAACATGCCTGAACCAGGGAGACGCTGCCTGGAACTTTATCTGATGGACAACAATGGTGCTGCTGTGCATGTGTGTGTGTGTGTGTGTGTGTGTGTGTGTGTGTGTGTGTGTGCGTGTGTGTGCGTGTGTGTGTGTGTGTGTTTGTGTGTGTGTGTTTGTGTGTGTGTGTGTGTGTGTGTGAATAATAGAAGGAGCAGACAGGAGAAAAAACAAATATGGAATTACGAATCAGTGACTAAGTAATGTAAGAAAGAATGTAGCCAGACTGAAATAGGGAGATATAAAGGTGAGATACACAAATATACAAACACACACAAACACAACTCACAATGCACTATTGTAGTCACACATAAATTGACATTGCACCATTGGAAAGATATATCCAAGCTTCTGCACAAACCCTCACACTTACATCTCTTCAATCAGCATGTCCATGAGGCAGCGCCCTGTCTTCATCACTACAAATTAAAACAACTGTGTTTAAATGGTCTATATTTTTAAAGCACCTTTTAAGTCTGGATGAAAACTCAAGGCGCCTTACGGTACAGATTTGCCATTCACACACATTCATACAATTTTTTCTATATTACACATCAATCAATCAGGGGCAATTTAGGGGTTCAGTATCTTGCACAAGGACTCCTCAGCATGCGGAATGGAGAAGAACAAACTGCCAACCTTCTGGTTATGGGACAGTCCGCTGTTTCTCCTGAGCCACAGGCACCCAGGAGGTGTGCATGTTGTGTATCATGTCAGACAGAAGATGATGTAAGGCCTGCAGAGATTGGCACAAGCCTGATAGCAGAATTCAAGGGCCCTTGACAGGGGTTTAATGGAGGCTTGGTTCACTTTCACATTCAATTCTCAATCCTCAAGCGGGGGGTTCAATGGAGGCTTAGAGCTTTAGGCTTGATAACCGCAGGACAGCTACCAAGAGCAGGATACAATATGCAACCGATTCATCCCAATCCTCCCATCGGCCCTCTAGTCAAAGCTACACCAAATTAAAATACATTAACATGCACTGCTAGGGGGGAAATTTTTCCCTTGACTCGCTCGCCTGCTAACTTCTGGCTGCTTCAGGGTATGTGCCTCTCTATCTTGTGAAGACTCAGGTCAGGGGGAGTGAAAGCACGGGCAGGGTGTGTGCTGTACGTATGTCATTTACTGACAGCTATGCCAGCATGATCTAAAATGATCACCTTTTTCCTTTGGCGGCTATATATCAGGACAGAAAGAAGATTGCTACAAATGAGATACAAATATTTCAACCCTACCTTCAAATGGTTGGGCAGGAAATTTTACTTTCTTGATTCTTGTTGTTCTGGGTTTGTACCATCATGGTTGAATACACTAATTTTAAGTCGCTTTGGATAAAAGTGTCAGCTTAATGAAATATAATGGTCAGTTTACCCAAATAACAGATGAGCCAAAACCTTATTTATACATGCCTAAGAAGCTGCTGGTCCTCCACATGAAACCAAATCTGTCTGTCAAAACCTCTGAACGGACCTTGTGATATCTGGCACAAAAATGTTGACAGCAGATCCTTTTAGGATGGCACCACCACGGCCCAGCCTTGTTCCAGCACTTCTCCCGGGACCTTGTCTCGGGTTCATGATTTCATATCCTGCCCTCTCTACACAACTGTTTTAAGTGAGAATATCTCTTCAGAGACTAGTTCAAAACTAAAAAAAAAAACATCAAATTCTCTATAAATATTAAATTTCAATGCAGTGAACATCACAAGTTAAAGAGCCATCGTTTCACGTTAAAATAAATCTACTGGGATCGAACTACCGACCTTCTTGTTAGAGGACGATTCCCCAAGAATTTAACACAGAGTACATTTTTGGCTGTGAGAATATGTGTTAAGTAAACCATGTCTACAAAAGCACTGTCCATATCAAACATGAACATAATTTGATTATTTAATGCTTTATTCTGTTGAAGTGTTGGCAACACATACAGCAGGAGGGTATGTAAGTAAAGTTAGTGCCAATATAACAAAGGTCTTAAATGTGGTCCAGTTATCGATCTGTTGGTGGGTTTTTGATCTCACACTCTCCAAACACTGATGCATAAGTTCCCTGAGCTTCTTTGTGGAGGTTAGAAAAGAGCGCTGCTGCCAGCGGAGCCACGGCTCATCCATAGGGGCTGAATGCAGAGAACTGTGCCTCCTGAATCCGAGCTGTGGCAGCACGTCTGCTCAGCCTCATGCTGGTGTGAAATTCCTGTTTTCTGCTCCACCTCACCATTCATCTCTCTGTCGTCCCTGCTGCCCTATCACTCAGATACAGCTCAACATCACAGCTGTGACACTGTGCCTTTATGTTCTCTGGCACTACACCTTTTACCTCACCATTGGACAACACAGGGCTGATCCCATAAGGGCTATCATTTAAAGATTGATACTGTGACCTAGTATGAAATGAAATGATGCAGACAGTCTCTGCCTCCTATTGAAAGATAATGATTTTTAGGGAGCTACTCTAGTTCTGTTTATAGAGAGCAAATACCCAGAAAGCGTTAGTCCCTGTTTTCTCATACAGTAAACCTGTTGTAAAGCAGATCAGCAGCACTGAGGCTTCAACGCTTTACAGTCGGTGTGCTTCTGCTTTGCGCGTATAACCGCAGGTTTCTTTGACTGTGGCCAAAGAGCCAAATCCAATAACCCAGAATGTGAACGTAGAATGTGAAGATACAGTCGGTTTTCGTTAGTGTGGTGAATTGAAGGCGGGTGCGTGCGTGCGCAGATCAGACAGGGCATCGTATTCAAAGACTCCCTAAACATGGTCTCCTTTTAAATGTTCACCCGCAAAGTAATCGTTTCCGTGAGAGCTTGATGCTTTCCCTCGATCCATGTGGCGAGAACCTCTGGGTGGATAGAATCTGACCGCCTCGGGCTCAGTGCCCACTTTGCCAAAGCCCACTGCTGCCCGCGCATAGACTCCTTTCTCCTCCGAGCCACGTTTCTGGAAACAAAAAGCCTCGCTACCATCTCCAGTCAGCTGAGAGGCAGCCAGCGAACTGCACGCGGCTGCTGACGCGCGATCACAATCCAAACGCGCACCCGAGGCGCAACAAGACAATGTGCCAAAGAACGGAAAGAATCGGTGTTCTGTTGAATGGTATCAATCATGTATCCGCTGCGTTACTGTACACACTGGACAAACGGAGGTGTCAACGTGCCAGGAGGTGCCAGACAGGATCCCATACACACATTTGTACACGCGAGAGAGAGAAGAGGCACCCTACCTGGCTGGAACATACTTTGGAAATAAAAGACGACCAGAATAAAGGATCCCAAACAAGTGGCAAATACCATCCGGCATATCCTGCTCATCCTCATCAGTTCAGCCAAAGTGTGTTTCATGGCGGGCGGGGAGGCTGGAGGGTGCAGCTCGATCTGTGCGTGGATGAAAGGCTTCGGGTCTCTGCTGGTACTGATGAGGACTGTTTGCCAGTCAATGAACTGGACGCTTCCAACATGGAGCGTACCACTGCTGTAAGGGGGGGGGGGGGAGCTGCGTGGAAGCCCCCCCCCCCCCGTCGGCGGGAATGAACACGTCCACATGTGAACATCCATTCGAGAGCTTCACCTTTTCATTTCCCTTTTTAAAACACGATATGGTTTCAATGTAGAAAGATAGACATCCATTCACATATCAAATGTATCCCAGAGATGGTGGAACACTAAGCCGTTCAGATCTGTATATAGTGGTGACCAGTATGATACGGTTCTGGTATAGTCTACATTGTAAATTGCTGCTTATCATAAGCCTAGTAACAAAACGGATGTGAGTACATTTTGTTATTGTGTACATAGGCACTTAAAAACTGAGTTTTTGTGATAAAAGCACATCGGTGTACTTTTTGATAATGAAAAGTTTCCATAGTTTCTATGACCTGTCTGTTTTACTTTCCTAGGCTTTTAGATTTTGAAAAGTATAAATAAAGTTATTTTTATGAAGTTATTATAGTTGTAAATGTCAAATGTCGAAAGTATAATATATATAGTATAATATTAGTAGTTAATTTGCAAATTAGGATTTTATACATGTATAAATGCCTACTGTTATAGATTAAACTGCCCAACAATATTACAGCTTGCTCCACCTAAACCAGATGCAATATTAAAATGCTACATACATATTTATGCAGCAATAAACAAATCATAGTTTAATATTGTCACTAATAGAACATACGCATACTTGTCAAAATAAAAAAATGCTTTTGATTCAAAGGACATATTTCACAATTATGGCTTTACATTTTTCAGATTCTCAACTTTTATTTTTACTTTACTTTCCTTTCTCCCAATGAATTCTGAGTAATAACAGTTGTGGTGGTACACACAATGGTAACTCTGCTAGTAGTAATCACTAAATCTCATTAAGTAGTACAATTAGTAAATGTATTGCTAGTATTTATAACTATATATGGAAATACAGTTATCCACAAGCAGTAATAACAAGTATAAATTGTAATTGTACTGGTACACTTAAAAGTGGTAGCAGTACAAGTAGCAGATGTAATAGCAGTAAAAGACGAATTGCCATTAGCATTTTAAAGTAAATCATTGCAATTGGTGACATCATAGTATTATAAAAGAAGGTTTATGATTTGTATTTATATAATGCTTTTCTAGTCTTGCTGACCACTCAAAGCTCTTCACAGTACAGTTTTACATTCACCCGTTCACACACACATTCATACAGTGCATCTATTAACAGCACTTTGTTGTTCTATGAGGGGCAAATCAGGGTTAAGCATCTTGCCCAAGGACACCTCAGTATGCAGATGGGGAAGACAGGGGATTGAACGGTCGACTTTCAGGGTGGAGGACGACCGCTCTACACCTCAGCCACAGCCGCTTAATGTATATTTTCTAATTACCCAAAAGACTCAGATTTACTTTTCTTTCGGTACTGCATTTGTTGCCTGTTCCATATAGAGCTCCAGTGCCATCTAGTGGTATAACAGCAGAAAAGTCAGATGAAACAAGAGAGCATTGTGCTAGAGGGGCTCCGTCTCTTCCGTCTTTGTTTGGTTTATTTGCAGGTGGCAACCCACAGTGAAGGTGCATCACCGCCACCTACTGTCTGTGTTGGAGAGAGAATCAGAGTTACACTAGTACGACCAGTGGAGTCACAGACGCCATTCTGCTGTGATAAAATTGAGCTCTTATGATATTTAACAGAAAAGAAGCACTCAGAACATTTTCTAATATGTATATCTGTTGTACCTATACACGCAGGTCTGACAGAGAGATAATGGTAATTGGTTTGTATTTATATGGAGGGTTTCTACTCCTGATTACGACTCAAAGAGCTCTACGGTATAATGACATCCACAAACAAATTCATACAGTGCATCAATAAGCAGCACATTTTCTTTTTGAGTGGTAAATGGTCTGTATTTATGTAGTGCTTTTCTAGTCTTGATGACCACTAAAACCACTTTACAGTACAGTGTTTTGCCATTCTCCCATTCACGCACAGTCATGATTTATGACAGTGGCATAGCCTTCAGTGGCAATTTGGGGTTCAGTATCTCAAAGCGCCGATCCTCTGGTCAGAGGAGGATTAGCTCTACCCCCTGAGCAACAGCCCCCTCCCCATAAAATATAAATATAGACAAACATTGTTCCTCTACTTGCTGTGCTCTAACTAATGCAAATTGCACAGCAGCAGAGGGATTAACATGGAGTGGATAAGAACATCTGGACTCCTGACAAGTAGCAACACACCACAGGAATTAAAATCCTGCCCTTGTTCTAAGCTCACAGATGCACAGTGCAAATGTAAATGAGAGGTGCGGAAGCAGAGAAACCCCAGCAGTTCAACAGCATGCCTTTAAGAAAAATCAGCATGCATTGAGGCACTGAATAAGAAAGAAGTTATAGAGGAGAGTTTATCAGGAATTGTTGCTAAATGTAAACAACAACATGTGCATCAATCAAAGCTAGAGTGTTTACCAATGAACATTATTCATTTAGATAATTCCATAATCCCTTTCTAGGTTGTTATATGTAATTAAGTCAGTAAAACCCCTGGGGCTTGTGCCACAACAATAAAAATACAGCATAAGCCTGAGCTTTTGCTCAATGTAAATGCAGCAAATCCAAGAGTCTTATCACTCTCCCGGAGAGGCTTACAGAGGCCTTCAAAGGCACAACTTAGGGAGCATCTTAACCTCCTTAAAGATTAGAGCCTTGAAAATGCATCACAAGTTATGTGTATTTCAAAGTTATGCTTGAAGCAAAAAATTTAAACAAATCTGCTTCATAGCTGCTCACACACAAAACAAGAAGCGTGTTTGCTAGTCCATGCCCAGATGTCTGTTACGCTTCGGGAGAAGAACATCATCCTGCCGTGCGCCATTCTTGCCAGTATCATTTCTTGCACCTCCTTGCTGTCTTGCACTGCTGCTATAGGCAAATGTGATATACAGCAGGTGGCCAGTTACTCAGGCCAGGACTCAGCAGTTTCGAACAATGGACATTCTTTTGAGGATTGTAATGTGTATTTTGGCCAGAGAAGACAGATGGTTTGAAAGTGGAGTGAAAGAAGCCATCTTTGTGGCTCTCTCTGAGGTTTCTACATATTTTCACCCTGTTAAAAGGGTTTTTTGTAGTTTTTCCTTACTCTTGCTGAGGGTTAAGGACAGAGGATGTCACACCCTGTTAAAGCCCTATGAGATGAATTGTAATTTGTGAATATGGGCTATACAAATAAAATTTGATTGATTGATTGATCTTTGTCAACCATGAAACAACTTCACTTAACATAGGAGGTGTTTAAGACACAAACCTTCAGCCACTTATAATGCTGTCCCAAAAATCTCCACAGACCACAACCCAACTCCAGTGACCCTAACGGCTCAAACAATAGCAGAGTGGACGATTGTTATGTCAAGAGTTTCCAGGATTTCATTCAGGGATCTCAGAATCTAATTCTGAGAAATACTAAGAAACTTACTCCTAGACAAAACAAACATGACAACATTTTGATCAATGGAATTTTGCAAGTGTTAATGTCAAGGGCTCATCCAGAATTTGAAACAGGAACCTCTGGCACCCTAAACAAGACACATACCTCTTAACCATCAAGCCAAAGAAATTTCAACTTTTCTCACTGTGGAGTAAGGAAAGGCAATGAAGTTTGAGTCCTCCTTGAACAATCACATAAAGTTTTGACCCAATTAACTACAATGGATAAGTTGTTGGTCTCTATGGATCCAACGAAGATTGTATTAGACGCGTTGGTGACCGCAACCTTTTTGACGGTAACTGCCAATGTGAAATGGTCTTGTTAATTAGTGTGCCATATCAAAAAAAATTATATTAAGTTTTATTCTGGAACCACAGTAATATTTCCAACAGACATGTCATTTTATTCCAGTCATGTTGGCTATATATAGAACAACACTTTAAAGAAACATGTTTATCTCATTATGATTGCTATAATAGGTTTGTCATTATCCCCACAAACCACACTCATATTCAGAATTGCGAAAGATGGCTTCAGTCGCAGGGTTTTCGTCAGTGTCAAAGACTTTGATAGAGTTGGCTTGCTTCCCATACCTGGACACTGCACGTTTGATGGCTTCTCCCTTATCTGCCTGACAACATTTTCTAAACATAACAAGCACAAATGACAGGCCATGATGGTTAATTTCCCCTTTAATAATTGTAAACAGTCTTTACCGAGATGGGTACTGTGGGAAACGTTAACATTTTTTACTTGTTAGCCAGCAATCTTCTAATGCCAGTTTATTGGCAAGTGCAACCAACGCCAAGGTGAACTACCACCATCTACTATGTTGGTGCAGCGTTTCCTTGATATCTGATAGCTTCTCCTACTTTGTAATTCGGACTTTAGGCAGAACCTACTGTGTAGGAGCCTAAATCAGAGTTGACTAAGCCATACTAAATTATTTTGTCCAATCTTATCCCCCGTTGATAATGGAACATACTACTAATTCCCATGGTAAATACTATTTCCAAGTTTCCATTTTTTAAATTTCCCTCATGCATTACATGCTCCACTGACTCCTATATTTGGCAGTATTGACATAATCCTGTTGGATGTCTGTTTATTAAGTGGAGTGTATTATTCAATCTAGCATGTCCTATCCTCAGCCTAGTCTAGATGTTCTCCCCTTTGATGCTCCTTTTTACTGTCCTCAAAGTGCTCACTTCCTGCTGTACTGCATAAAGGTGTCTCCCTGTGCGAGCTACATCCTAGCTATGCTGCCATTCTTTAATAATGTTCCCTCTAATGATGATTTCTGCTTCGGATTTACTGAATGAAATGTTCATGACTTAACTCTTGATTTAGCTTAGATTTTGTGTTTGCTAAGCCAGTAAATCCACCCCTTCTTTGCCTTTTATTAATCTGTGTGCCTGTATCCACATATAAGTAGTCACAATATTCATATCATGAAACTGTACACAAAACAACCGTCCTGATTTGTGAATTTCCTACCCACTTTAATGCTGCCAGAGTCACTACCAACTTCACTGTTTAACCTGACAAATCATCCATGGTTCTCCCATTCAATGAAACTTTTAAGTCTGATATACTGAAACATAGTGAAGGGATAGAGTAAATGATGTCTGATCTACTGAGCGGGCCACATGGCTTTCACAATACTTCTATACAAGCCAGTAGCCCAGTCACAATTACCTTTTTCCTCAGCGTACCCTCAAGTTAAGCCTGTATGAGTGATTACAAAGCCAAAACCCTTGAAAACGCTAAGGTGCAGCACCGAAGTTATGTCCCTGACATCCGGTGGTGGCTGCTAACAGCTGATAACATGTTATGGTAGTCAGCAGAGATGTAAAATGTACTGAAATATTGTACTCAAGTAAAAGTACCTTACCGTATTTTTCGCGAACAGTGAACTTTACGATCAGTCTTCATATGTTGAACGTGCACGCGAGGGAAAGCATACATTCTATGCAGCATCTACCACTGCAGTGAGAATTGCAACCGACAAGACCTCCACATGAAGGTCGAACCTCGTCCCCAACCCACTTCAAGTCTTTCATACCAATCAAGGCTCACAAAGACATATATGAGAAGGCAGAGTCTCACAGGTCTGATGTGGCTGTTGATGGCAAAGGTGATTGACGCTTATTTACCTACGTTCTTTTTACCCTGTTAAACGGTTTTGTAGTTTTTCCTTACTCTTGTTGAGGGTAAAGGGCAGAGGATGTCACACCTTGTTAAAGCCCTATGAGACAAATTGTGATTTGTGAATATGGGATATACAAACAAAATTGGATTGGTAAGTTTAAGTAAAAGTAGTGTTCCAAAAAAGAAATGAACTCATTTGAATTATTTTATTGCTGTTGCAGATGAGACCTTGGGGAATATTGCTTTTTTCAGACAAGATAATAATACTATCATGATTTCTTCTTGTCATTTTGCTTCCCGTCAGGTAGACAACTAGCCAGGCTATTAACAATAAACCTTGATGAGAGTCAGTTCATAAAAAATTTGGAACCCGCAAGTCTCCCACCTGATAGTCGAACCACGTCCCCCACCCACCTCACGTCTTTTATACCAATCAAGGCTCACAAAGACATATATGAGAAGGCAGAGTCTCACAGGTGCCAGGCTAATGTGGCTGTTTATGGCAAAGGTGGGTAATGCTTATTTACCTACGTTCTTTTTTCACTGTTAAAAGGTTGTGTAGTTTTTCCTTACTCTTGTTGAGGGTTAAGGGCAGAGGATGTCACAACTTGCTAAAGCTGAATGACATAAATTGGGATATGGGCTATACAAACAAATTGGATTGATTGATTGATTCATTATTTTGGTAAGTTTAAGTAAAAGTAGTGTTCCAAAAAAGAAATGGACTCATTTTAATTCTTTTATTGCTGTTGCAGATGAGACCTCGGGGGAGATTGCTTTAAAAATGCTGGGCGAGATTGCTTTACAATTGGAGAGGAGGATCATGTCTTTCGTCTTCCAGGGCCACAGGAGGCTTTATGGTTTCACAGTGCAGAATATTCCAGCCAAGATTAAAGAGGTAAGAAACCTCTTCAATGTTATTGAAGTGTTTAAATGAGGACAAATTTGTGTATAAGTAAGACATCAAATCTCAACAAAGCTGCATCCTTAACTAATCTCATTATCAATTAATTTAGAAAAAAAATATTCACAACAACATTTCATAGTCATGATGGCGAGGACACTCTTAAGCTTCTCTTTCTCTCTTGTAGGTTAGCAAAAATCCGATGACAGGGAAGTTGGATGAAGGCTATCGGCTGTACCTCACTCAGAGGTATAATGACCTCATGAAGCAGTTGAATCAGCTCGGATACAAAAAGGCACTTCACCCTTCATTCTCTGAATTTATCGTCAACAAATATGGGATCCTGAAGAAGAGGTCTGGTGAATACGGCCCTCATCCTTTGGACTACAACAACCCAGAGACCCTGAAGAAGCTCATAATGACCACTGCTCTAATAAAACTTCAGGAGAACCAGCTGCTGCTGCTCAAATGCCTCTGCAACATTGCTGATAAGGACAGAAGGCCTCTTATTCTTTGGAAGACATGAGAGGATTCAAATTTACAAGCTTGCACAATGCACAAATTGGAAATGAACATTGATGGGGGCATCTAATTGTGGTGGTGTATACTGATCGTGGTGGCAGCTGATCATGGACTATTATTTTCGACAAGATGACTTGATATTGTAATTTGTGAATATGGGCTATACAAATATAATTTGATTGATTGATTGATTGATATACAATATGCCTACTCACACACTCTACCATTCCTGACAATAACTCCTCAATTAATTTAGTTTCCATTATGTTACAAACTATCATTGATGTTGTAAGTATTCTTGTTTTGCTTATGTTCTCAGTTACACGTGGCATCTATTGCAATTTTGTCCTGGGAGAGGGTATCCTCACTCTCTGAGTGAGGATAGTTTCTAAATTTTTTTAAATGTTAAAAGTTTTTTTTTGTAGTTTTTCCTTATTCTTGTTGAGGGTTAAGGACAGAGGCTGTCGCACCTTGTTAGAGCCCTATGAGACAAGTTGTGATTAGTGAATAAGGGCTATACAAATACATTTGATTGATTGATAAATGGCATGAGAAGATACATTTATTTATTTTTTACTTTGCACATAGCAAAACCTACAATTCTTTACAGGGTCAAACCCCCCTATAAGGTTGCTATATTATCGCTGGTCAAGTTATCAATTCAGGGCTTAACATAGCGACTCCAAACACAGGTACAGACCAACGGAGGTAAAATTATTAAACTTCCCAATAGTCAGTTAGAACTGAAAGTATATCTTGGATGAGAGGTGAAACATCTTCAAGGAACACAAGCAGGTCCAGTTGCATACTTACATTTGTTCAACTTGTGAAGATACCATGACCTGGATGACTGAGAATCCTCACAGACAAGGCCAATATGATTCGCAATTTGACTGATCCAATGTCTCTTACACTTGATAATAATGAAAACCCAGTGAATTTGTTGATGATAGTACAGCTAATGTACAATAACGAATGGCTTCTCAGTCCTTCACAATGACCACAATAATCAAATAGTTGGGTACCTCTGTCCAATCTATATGGGAAGCAAGACTCAACTCCTGAACGAGATAGGTTGAAGTTTTCATTGGATGTTTCTAAAGAGTATGGCTACCATGATTCCCATTCCCATTGATCCTCTTACATTTGATCCAGCAGAAAACATATCTTCTCAAGTTAATTTATTAGCCAGGAGAAAGAGGTGAGACAAATATTTCATTGTGACCCCCGCTGTCTGCATGTGAAGGTTCCGGTCCATGAACAAACGCTGCTAAATTTTTTTAAAGTCTGGCTGTCGTGAACAGGTTTACAGGTTAGATGGACCACAAGACCACAGTCATTTACAGGAAGGTGGCTTTTATTTCTCACTTGGACATTTGCATTCAACACGCACCTTATATGGAGGATCACCGGAGTTCATGTGCATGTTTGCAAGAAGGGCTACTGTTGAGAGGAAAAGCTTGGTAGATTGCATATTTAAGCAAAAACAACCTCAAATGGAAACGCGAACACACAATGTGCACTGCATGTAGACCTCTTTATAAACAATCTATGGTCTAGACGTGTATGTTTGACAGAGCCCTCGACCCCCTGGTGGACTGAATATGACCCACGTACACACAAGTCACCAGCTTCCGACAGACTCCTAACACTCCACACGTCATATCCGGAAATTCAAAATGGAGGATCCGAGAGAAGGTTCCACGAGCCCACTTCTGAGAGATGGTAAAACATGCTTCCGAGCTGCGGCGAGAGTAGGAATCACATTATCAACTGCTTTGTCAAGATTCCACTCTCGCGAAAAGAATGCCTCTGCAAAGTCACTCTTTATTGCCTGCTCATCATAACAACACATGTTGTAATAGTTGAAATCCTGACAACTAGATTGACAACCACACATTCCAAAACTAATATTGGACTAGTAACAGAATCATGGGAATTGGTCAATTAAGCACATTTATGATTATTATGTCATGTGATCTCTTGCGCACCCTAGCTTAACTCTACATTGTTTCTCTGTCCAATTGGCAGGGACATGGATATTGTTTTTCTCTGCGTATTCAAATGCCAGTTCACGGACCTAAACGGAGCAAGGCCATGGAACTGGTCAGCTAGTTGTTTCAAGTGTTTGGCAAGCTCCTCCTCCATCTCATCTGTGAATATTCTCTTTACCTCATCTACTACATCCCAGGCTACTGATTTTACTTCTCATTTCTCTTTTTTCTTTATGAAACTTTTGAGAGTTGTCATCAATATTTCTATCCCTTCCAGTTTGTCTTAAGGACTTCTTTCCTTGCATGGCCTCAGCGGCTGCACTCTCCATCTCTGCGAGGGGTGTTTGGCCCCAGGTTGTCTTCCTGGTGTAGATTCTCAATATGTCTTTTCTACAATATTTATGACATTAAAAATAAAACATATGTAATGTAATATTACACTACAATATGTTTACGACTAAACTAAACTTGTGCTTCATGTCTCACTTTACCCCACAGCATTTATCTCACTTTACCCCACAGCCATCATTTTAGAAAAACAACATCTCTTAGCATTCAGGCTAATCTTCAGCTAGCATTAATCACATGGTTTTATATGTTGGAAGTTCACCAACATGTATGATATAAGTTTTTCTACCTGATTCAATTTGTTTTGACACAACCTTTGATTAAGTTCAAAGCAAGAACATTTTTGTGAAAAAATATACTTACCACAGCCCCAGCAGCAACTTTTACTTCATGGCAAGGGGGGAATGGGAGGGGCTTGAAAACATAGGTGTCTCACATTACCCCGCTCTCCCCTGCAATGGCTGAAGTCAAGCAGACACCTCAGAGTTTCAGCACCTGGTGATACCTTGGTGCAATTTGTACAAGAAAACCCTTGATTCACTTTTTTAAATATAAGACAAGCAGTTCTATAGGTTTCATAATTGTGCATTTGGTTTGTAGAAGACGTACCACTAAGGTTGTTTTTTTTATGTCACTGCTGTGGTGTTCTCGGCGAGGACACAACCTCTGACCTCCCGGGGAATCCATCCACAAGTTGGAGTTGTACTGTACTGTAGCTTGCTGTGATGGGTTTGTTTGAAGAAGTGAGTATTTTGTCTTTTCTTTCACCTCTCTCTCTCACTGTCAAAACGCTCGGACTCTCCATCGATACCTTTTCTGCATGATTTTACATTACAAACATACATAGGAAATGTAAGTGCATAAGAAGGCCCAAACATGTATGTAGGCCTATAAAAGATAATACACACTCACTGAAAGAAGTACTTTTTTACATTTTGGAAGATAAGGACGCTGCTGCTTCATGTTTCACTTTCCAGACATGAACTCCGGAGAATGTCCGCATTATTGGGCCCGGACCTTCTCCAGAGTTTCTCTTTCACACATGAACAACATAACAGGGGACTCATTTCATGTGTGAAATCAGCTTTTCACAACTGACACTTGTTCTAATGGGCTCAGCTAGAAGTGAGTTTCCCAAAATGTTGAACTATTCCGTTAATTAGTTTTTTTAACATTTTCACTTATACAAAGTCAAAATATGATACAACGGGGGTCACGTGATGACGGACTAGGAGACGGTCAGGTTTGCGGGAGCTCCGCCAACACCCTTCATATATTTCGCATTCTCTCTTAAACCACGTTATCTTTTTATAAGACCAGTGCAGTAATATGACTCTTGAAAAATTCTGGACAAGACAACACCGAAAAATGCCAAAGGGAAAGAATAAGTCGCGACAGCCAACTGACAACACGGCTACGGAGCTAGCCCAACATGGTGGCGAGCATGATGAAGACGATGAGGAGACAGAACTTGAACCCTGGACTCGCTAATGCGCTCGACTTGGTGACTAATAAGCTAATAATGGCTATTAACGACAAACTCGAGCCTTTGGATAAAACAGTTCTCTCTCATACTACCGAGCTGAAGAGGACTAATGATCGCTTGGATGAGGCAGAGGCTCGGGTGCTACAGCTGGAGACCGCTAACGAGCCACACGCTGAGCGTATAGTAGCTTTGGAAAGAAAAGTTGAATCCCTCCACGACCATAAAGACGAACTTGAAAACAGAGGGCGGCGGAAAAATATCTGCATCTTCAATCGAGGGGGGAAATAATGCCCAAGCCTGGGTCCGACCAGCGGCTGCGCCCCGTTATCATCCGCTTCCACGCGTTCCCGGACAAGCAGAGAGTGATGGCAGCAGTATGTAGAAAAGCAGCGGGCGGGGATATCACTCTGGAGGAAAGGAAAATATCCTTCTACCATGACCTGTCTGCCGCAGTACTTCTTAAACGGAAAGAGTTTAACGAAGCTAAACAACGTCTCAGGCAAATCGGCGCTGATTACTCCATGCTCTTCCCTGCAAACAGGGCCGGCCCTAGCACATTTGGCGCTCTAGGCAAGCTTCACTCCTGGCGCCCCCCCACACACACGAAAACTTATTATAAAATTATTTATTTCTTCGTTGAAGTTGCTTGGAGACACACACTCTAAACATAAGCCTCAATGTGCTAGCATGTTCTGACAACACCAAGGAGGTTCGTACTTCAATTTTTGCCTCATTTTACCCTAATGTTAGATTCATTTTTTTAGTGTCAAAGTATTGGTTGGAGATATATGTTATGGGTCCCAAAATTGATACCACAGCAACAAAGTATATCTGTAGCATACAGCATGAATGCAGCAGTAGTAATGACACGGAGCATTCAGTTCCACATCCAGACTGCATCTTATTCAAATTAAACACAATTTCAATTACAAGCATTTCTTTGAGTGTAACTGCATTTTTAAGTGCATAAAACATACATTCGATTATTATGGTGTCTCTTTCCTCCAAACATCTAAATATACATCATCACTCATAAAGAAATATAAACATTTACAATATAGACCTATTGAACATTAGCTTATAACTGGTCTTTATAAGTCACAATAACAATACATGAATTACAGAGTCTGTGTGTGTCGGAGCTGAACTACACACTGTAAAGTAAACAATATACTATCGCGACCCGCCTGCAAGACGACGTGCAGGTAAAATAAACACCTATACAGGCGAATGTAGCCCCGCCCACCTAGTGCGAGTGTCTCTCCTCACTGCCCAGCGGAGTTTCTAAGTTTTACCAGTCAACACGTCTCAATGACACCCGTGGTGATCAAGCGAGGCTTTAGGAGCTAACGTAGGTGACTCTCACCCACTACTACCCTGTAGAATACAGGATGGAAGCAGCAGCAGGAACGACACGGAGCATTCAGTTCCTCATCCAGACTGCATCTGACAGTACGGGCTGCAACTGCTCCCGTGCCAAACGTTCCACCTGAGTGCATTTACTGATTTCTCTAATGAAACTACTTAAATTACTGTCAGAGTAATTAAATACAATAGTTTGGGCCATACCACATAGAGAAGGGGGCGCAAAAAACTCTGCCTAGCAAAAAAAAAAAAATATTTTATTTTATTTTATTTTTTGCTCGGCGCAGTTTTTGGCGCCCCCCTCTGAGTGGCGCCCTAGGCAACCGCCTATGTCGCCTGTAGGAAAGGCCGGCCCTGCCTGCAAAGTTACAAGTATCTCTGAATGGCACCAAGAAAACCTTCCTCTCCCCGACAGAGGCTCTTACATTTGCAGCCAGTGCAGCACGTCAGGAATGACGGATTCTCCAACCATATGAGAGCTAAGTTGTTATGATACATTTGCATACATGTGAATGATTACTCTTCGTCATAATGTGTATTAAGGTGCCCCCCTTGCATAATACACCAGTATTCATTCAGTGGAAGTCCAGCTGATTTAAGAGTAGAAGACGATTCACATTTAGAGGCTTATATTAGTTGAAAACTTTTGTTTATCTTGTAATAATTGGGTGTTGCTGTGAGCCCCGATTAACTGGGTGATGTCACTTGCTTTATTTATTTTCTGTTTGTGTGCTGTGAGAGGCACATTTGGCCCTAGTGAAGGCGCCCGACAGAACAGCAATCCCCCCACAACCTGGGGAAGGACCCCCATTATCCATTTTATTTTCTTTCAATATTTCCCTTTTTTTACATGCATAGTTTCTTGCTGTTATAGTTTCATGTCTTCTGTTTTTGTTACTTGTAGTTCATGCTCAGTACTGGTCTTCCACATTCAGTGTATCATGTCGACGTATTTGGATAAACTGCCTAAATTATATTCACCAATAGAATAATGCCACCTTATAAGTTAAAACTCTGTTCATGGAATATAAGGGGTTTAAAAGGTAATGTGAAGCGAAGAAAGGTCTATTCTTTGTTGAAAAGGGAGGGGTGGATGTGGCTCTATTGCAGGAGTCCCACTTAGAGGACAATGAGCATCTTAAACTTAAATACAGTTGGGTTGGCCAGCTGTACTTTTCCTCTTTTACCACCAATAGCAGAGGGGTTGTTATATTGATACACAAGAATCTACCATTCCAATTAAAAAAATGTACGGAAGATTTGTGATTATAAATGGTGTCTTACATGGCAAAGAAATGACTATTATGAATCTTTATTGCCCACCTAACTATTTCCCTGACTTATTAACCAAAGCATTCTCAAAATTTGCCGAAGTAACTTCTCCATTGGCCTTGGCGGGAGGTGAATTTAATTGTTTACTTAATCCTCGACTTGATAGACATTTTATTGTGGTTATTTACCCTCAGACGCTCTCTTTTTGTATTGCTCATATATTGTATGAAAATATAAGACATACTGCAGGTCCTTCATGGCCTTTTTAGTTTTTTTTTGGATTTCAGTCAGAGGAGGAACATCAGTACTTATCTCTTCATCAAATTCGACCCTCCAGAGTTTCAATAATGAAAAAAAAGATCAATCTCAGGGTGTAGGAAAAAGCCAGAGTCGACTCTTACAGTGTTTATTTGGCTGACAATGACTGAGAAAAGTGTGGAAAAGAGACCGGGAACATCGTAGGCTCCGGGTGTTTACAAAACTGCACCAAAGCGAAGCAGAAAAAACTTGAAATGAAGGAAGGAGCAGAAAGCAAGAAGAAAATGTAACGTCTGCTCAAACGGAAAGGATATTAAAAAAAAAAATTAAAAAAAATAAAGGGATCATTCCTAGTTTCTATGTGGTCAAAAAGTCGAGAATATCCAAAGTGGAGCGAGCAAAGGGAAGGCATGTCCTGAGCAAAGCCTCCTGCACTTTTTAAACGAAGCGGACATAGATAAATGTGTTTACCGTTAATGCATAAAGTTTGTAAACATACTCTTTTACACGTATTGTATACATGTGGAACTAAAAGAGAAGAGAATTCAAGTTGTTGTACATGTCGGTGATTATGTTAGGGCCAACATGCAGGTGAATTTCTTTCATTGGAGCGACTCTCTGGGCCACACAGGCTGCCGCGCTGGCGTTGGTGGAACTGGAGGCGTGCGTGTGTTAGTGTGTGTGTGTGTGTGTGTGTGTGTGTGTGTGTGTGTGTGTGTGTCTAGCTCCCCTCGATGAACCTGGCCATCGTGTCCCGCAGCTCGGTCAGCCCGAAGATCTTGGTGTCCAGCAGCTTCAGCAGGGATCGCAGTCTCTTGCGAAAGGCTTCTCTCTCCAGCTGGCTGCCCTCCAGAGGCTGCTCCAGGTCACTCAGCTGGGCCTCCAGCATCTGGTTCCTTGTCTCCGTGTCCTGACACAAACAATACAATGTTTAGTTCAGTGACTCATTTGTCAGGTAAAGAAAAAGTTAAGGACACAACGAAATAAAAATAAGAACCTGGTTCTCTGTGTTTTTCACACATTTTTACTAAGTTGTAGATTTGATTTGAAATTGATCAAATTGACATTGACATTAAATTAACCCTGAATTGCCCAGATTGACAAAGGTAAGACATAATTTAGAAAACAAATTTTTAATGAGAAACTTAAATGTCACAGCAGGAACTTGATTGTTCACATTGATACTTACCATGTAAACATGTTGAGAGGTGGTCAAAATCAAATACTCTCACTTTAACTTTTTAACTTAAAAGAATTCATGAATCAGTAAAGAGGCATGTGTTGGGACATGGTTTTTGTGCAAACCACAGGCCTCCTTTCAGTCAAACTTGTTACAAACATGCCGCATGTGCTGGAGTGGACTCAATCCCCCAAGATGCCACAGGTTCCATTGATCTTACAAAGTCAAGGAACTCAGTCTCCCAGAGGATGTAACAGGATGCTGCATGTCCTGGGGTCAGGGCAATATCACACAAAGGTGTCAAGAGCCACCAGGGTCAACTCCTATTGGTCACTCTGGTCCAAGACCTGTGAGGTCACCGGGGCCAATATAAGGAGAGGTCTCCCCAAGATCTTTCTCTTTCTACAATCCTTCGAAGGCCAGCAGGCTGTCCAGCCTCTCTTCTCCTACATCGCCAAGGGGGGGGGGCCTGGCTGATCCAGCTTCCTTCTCTATCCAACCCACAACCGGAGGTCAGAGGTGCAGCTTCCCTGCCCACACTCTTCAAGGAAATCTCCTCGCCCTTCAAGCTCTACCGAACTCCTCGTAGCGACGCGATGTCCTGCAGGAAAACTTCAACCAACACCTGAGCACACGGCTCGACAGAATCGCGAATGCAGAACTCTACGACCACAAAGCCAGGAGACGTCACAGAACTGCAAACTGAACAGCAACTTCTTTTCCTCTTTCCCTCGGACTGGTAACATAATCTGGGCTTAATAATTATACTACGCTAAGCAAGACTGTTTATTTGATCGGTGTGTGTTTATAAGTTTGATATATGCTGTGACGTTGTAGGCATAAGTTAAAGGAAGGTTAATAGTTAGGCTCGCCACAGGCTTTGTCCCTGACTATCATTATCTGATTAACATCCACACAGACACGCATAACATCTCACCTAGTTAAACCTTCCCCCTGTGCCGTGAGGCAACCTCAGAAGAAGGGGGGGGGGGGGGGGGGGGGCTCTTATCTCAGGGACCATTCTTTAAAGCATGATAATTTACATTCACACACACACTCACACACCTCCCTGTTAGTTAGTTTGATTGTTTAGTAACTTGTGTTTTTATACTTTATTATGTTCATAATAAATGTTCTTCTTTAACAAATGTTCTGTCATTAATATTGCATAAGTGAATCTTGCCAACCGTTACACTGTTAAGAACTCCATAACCTTCATTGTTCATTATATAATCTTTAATGGTAAAATATTGAGATTTCTAATTGAACTAGATCTAAATGAGACTGATCTTAATCAATAAATTGGCTATCTTTTCCCTTCTATGAAGAGTGGTGCCCCGCGAGAACTTTAACCAATTAAAGTTATGATTTAATATTAATATTTTAAATATTAATGTTTTATATTTTATTTTGATAACCAAATTTATTGAGTGCCTATAGGCACACCATTCTATGGTAACTCTTTTCAAGCACTATTGCACAACACATGTTAATACTGGATTTTTGTTACACTGCACTCCTGGTAACGATGGGTTCGCAGCCCCCTTTTGGCTACACGTACTCCACTAAAAACTTACTTGAGGTTCTACTTTATGTCATCGTTTTTGTGGCTCCAAAACTCTGGAGCAGTGTTGCAACATCAACAATGTAGTAGTGTGGCTGTAGTCGAGTTTTTCTCTTTCATGTTTACTGTTTCTGTGGCAGAAACATCAACATGTTGATGTAAGCACAGTGTTTGCTCGCCTGTAGTTTCTGAGTGAGATAGTCTCTGTGGGAACTCCTGAAATATGTAGAAATGAGTAAAAACTATTAAGACGAAACAGGATGAGTATGTTTGGGAGCTGACATGACACCGACACGTCGACTGGTCCCAACTCCTCTTTGGCCCTCAGATCCATCTCTAGCTCCACGATTGTTTGGTTAAGTTCTGACTTCTGAGATTTGATGACCGTCGTTTGACCGCTCACACACGCCAGCTCCGTCACCTGGCAAACGAAAAATAAACCTTCGTCACGGTGTGGGGAAAATAAACCCTTATATATCTTATAATGTTAGAAGTCTGACACTTTATATGTCTGTGTTTTTTGTGCACGTTGATCAACCGTTTGTGTAGCCTCTTCGCCTCGTCCTGATATCAGCTGCTGCTTCCACTGTTTGACGTTGGCTGTGGACTCGAGCAGAGCTGCTGTCAGATTGGCGTTGTTACCCTTGATGCCTCAAGCTCTGCCTCCCACTGCTTATTGATGCTGGTCCAACTGGAACTATGGAGAAAAAAGGAAAAAATAAGAATGTGAGCGGGACAAACATTTATTTTCATTGAGATTAATCTGCCAATTCATTTCACTGCTAATCAGAGTTTAGTCTATACAATGTCTGAAACTATGAAAAATGTATTGATTTGTTTAACTCATTAAAGCCTTAACCGACGTTCCTTTATGTTTTATAAATGTATGTCCTTTATGCATAATGATGAAGTCAGTTATTATTGCTGTTCAACTGATTTTCACATGTAGTGAACAAAAATCTCATATAAATTAAAACAACCTTTGAAACAACACAGGAAACTAAGACTTTCAAATGTGGTCTTTTAAACATTAGATCACTGTCAACTAAGGCTATTTTTGTTTATGAACTAGTCTCAGATTACAACATAGATTTATTATCCCTCACTGAGACATGGCTGCATCCTGATGAATATGTAAGTCTAAATTAATCTACTCCCCCCAGTCATATAAATTCACAGGTTCCCAGAGAATTTGGGCGAGGAGGTGGAGTTGCTGCTATATTTAATTCCAGTCTATCAATTAATCCTAAACCTAAACACAGCTATAACCAATTTGAATGTCTTGTTCTTAGTCTTCCATGCCAAGCCAGGAAACATCAACAGCCAATCATATTTGATGTTTGAGTTTTTATCAAACTTAGTCCTAAAGACCAATCAAAAGGTTATTGTTGGTGACTTTAATATTCATGTTGACAATAATAAAGATAGCCTTAGCGTAGCATTTATTTCGATACTAGACTCAATTGGTTTCAGTCAGTGTGTACACCAACCTACTCATTGTTGCAACCACATACTTGACTTGGTATTATCGTACGGGGTCGGAATTGAACATTTAACAGTACTTACGCGCAATCCAGTTCTATCGAACCATAATTTAATAACCTTTGATTTTTCAATAACTGAATATAAGCCACTAATAAAAAATTGATTTTCTAGATGTCTACCTGATAGGGCTGTAGCTAAATTTAAGGAAATAATTCCAATTACATTACATTTAAACCCGTATTATCAATAGAGATTTACTGCCAGTTCCTTAACTCGGTCCGCGATGGTGTTTCTTGACAAACTGACATTTTGAAAAGTCTGTATCTGGTCGGGGGACACCTGCTCACACAACTTCAGCATGCACTGTTTAAAAAAAGCTCCCTCTGAAAAAGACTTTGAAGCTCGGGCGATTTCTTCACCCACGATAAAGCTGATTTTCACTGCTGCATAGTTTTTGGCCGTAGCTTTTGTGACCACAATCTGCTGCGACTGCAGTCTGATTTTTACTTCTTCTGCAATTCTTTGTTTTTCTTGGAGGCTGAATTGAGCATACTTATCTCCGTGTTTGGTGTCAAAATGCCGACGTATATTATATTATTTTACGACCGACACCGCCTCATAACATACAAGACATACCGTTTTTCACCTTGAAGTACAAAACAAATATTCGTTTTCCTATCGTTCGTGAAACTGCCTTCCTTGTGCATCAATTTTTCTCTTCTTTGACATGTTGGGGTTGTGTCAATTTCTCATTTCCACCTTTGTATTGAACTCATAGCTATGCTTCTGGTGAGATACTGTTACCTTGGTGGGTGCATCGAAATGCATTGTGGGAGATGTAGTTTACGGTCAACATGCTCTTTTAAGCAGCATACAGTGAACTTATTTTAAGACACCAATGCACCAGCACTCCCGGGCCACATAAAATAAGGTGGCGGGCCACATTTGACCCGCAGGCCTTGAGATTGACACATGTGCCATAGACTGTATATAAAGAGGTCTACATGCAGTCCAGGATGTGTGTTCGCGTTTCCATTTGAGGTAGTTTTTGCTTAAATATGCACTCTACCAAGTTTTTCCTCTCCACAGTAGCCCGGCTTTCAAACATGCACATGAACTCCAGTGATCCTCCAGGTAAGGCGCGTGTTTGAATGCAAATGTCCAAGTGAGAAATAAAAGCCACCTTCCTGTAAATGACTGTGGTCTTGTGGTCCATCTAACGTGTAAAACTGTTCACGACAGCCAGACTTATAACAAATATATCCACGTTTGTTCATGGACCGGAACCTTCACATGCAGACAGCGGGGGTCACCATGAAATATCTGTCTCACCTCTCTCCTGGCTAGTAAAGAAACTTGAGAAGATATGTTTTCTGCTAGATCAAATGTAAGAGGATCAATGGGAATGGGAATCATGGTAGCCATACTCTTCAGAAACATCCAATGAAAACTTCAACCTATCTCATTCAGGAGTTAAGTCTTGCTTCCCATATAGATTGGACAAAGGTACCCTACAACTTGATTATTTTAGTCATTGTGAAGCACTGAGAAGCCATACTTTATTGTACATAAGCTGTACTATCATTAACAAATGCACTCAAAGGGTTTTCATTATTATCAAGTGTAAAGGCTTTAAAGTGTAAAGCTCCGCAAGCCTCACGCAGCCTGCAAAGCTGTGATTGGTTTGCTAACTACATCCTTTCCGGAGTCCCACTTCCGGTTTCATGCCCCATAATACCGGCAGAAATCACGGAAGACTTAGAAGAACGAAAGTATGATCACTTTCACTGACTGGTGGATTTGTCCGCCAGAAAAAGGCTATGAGGAGCTGCAGTGGCGAAATTAATAAACAGTCGACGACGTCTGCCACACACAAAGAAGGCATCTCTAAAGCCGCTACTCCGCCTAGTGTTCTGCCGGTGAATTGCTTTGTACAACAAGTCCTTCAACACAGCTGCGTGAAAAGCTGCAGACGCAGTTGCAGAAACATGTGCCAGCCTTAAGAAACATTGGATCAGTCAAATTGTGAATCATATTGATCTTGACAGTGAGGAAAAGGAAAACTACAAAACCTTTTAACAGGGTAAAAGAATGTAGGTAAATAAGCGTGCCATCAACAGCCATATCAGCCTGGCACCTGTGAGACTCTGCCTTCTCAGATGTCTTAGTGAGCCTTGATTGGTATGTGTGGAGGTGAGGGGGCTTGGAGAGAACCCTCACCTGCACCACAGAGGATCACTCAGCGCAGGTGAGAGCTAGCTGATTGGTCCTCACACTTTAAAAGGCAGAATCTTCGCTGCATCAAGGCGACTCAGCGCCTCAGAGACCTGAGAGGAGCCGAACATAGCAGGGAAGCTCGTTACTTTGTGTATGATTGATGTGTTTGTGTGTTCACTTGTGTGGTGCGAAAAAAATATGTGGAAAAGCAACATGTTCGTCTCTGGCAGTGTGTTGGAGATCCCCGTGGCAAACACCACTGCAAGTATGAAAGACCTGAAGTGGGTTCGGGACGGGGTTCGACGTTCAGGTGTGAAACTTGTCGGTTCCAAGTTTTTCCTGAACTGACTCATCGAGGGTTGTTTTTAACAGCCTGGTTTGTTTTCTACCTGACGGGAAGCAGACTGACCACAAGAAATCATGATATTATTATTATCTTGTCTGAAAAAAAGCAATATTCCCCAAGCTCTCATCTGCAACAGCAATAAAATAATTAAAATGAGTCCATTTCTTTTTTGGAGGTTACTTTTACTTACCGAAATAATAATCAATCAATCCAATTTTGTTTGTATATCACATATTTACAAATCACAATTTGTCTCATCGGGCTTTAACAAGGTGTGACATCCTCTGCCCTTTACCCTCAACAAGAGTAAGGAATAACTACAACACCTTTTAACAGGGTGAAAAGAACGTAGGTAAATACGCGTCACTCACCTTTGCCATCAACAGCCACATCAGACCTGTGAGACTCTTCCTTCCAATATATGTCTCTGTGGGCCGTGATTGGCATGAAAGACTTGAAGTGGGTGAGGGACGAGGTTCGACGTTCATGTGGGAGAATGGTCGGGTCCATGTCTTTTCTGAACAGACTCTCATCGAGGGTTGTTTTTAACAGCCTGGCTAGTTTTCTACCTGACTGGAAGCAAACTGACAACAAGAAATCACGATATTAATATTATCTTGTCTGAGGTAAACAGAAAATGCAATTCTGAGTTTCTGTTGATTTAAAAGGAGAGAGAGGGTTGTTTGGGTTCCCAAATATAATGGCTTAAACTATTTGAATTCTATGACATTGATTATTGTACAATTTTCAAGAAAACAACACAGAATTTATACATTTACTTTAAACTGTAGACTGATTGATAATTAATGATCATATTTCTGAAATGAAGTCAAAGGATTTCAGTTTAACGATCTGCAACTGCTGCTAACTAACATTCTGGGTTATTGTCTTTCCTGGCAACGGATATTTTGGAAATGCTGCCGCTACACATTAAGATGGCACCACTAACATATACTTATGCATTCTTATGTTACCAAAATGTCAGAGAGAGGTAATCTCGTGAACTAAGAATTTCAGAATACAAACATCCCTTTGAAAATCAAAGGCAACCAGAAATCCTTCACTGACCTCAGCTCATATAACTCACAATTGCATTTTATATTTTTGTTCCTGTTATAATTTAATTTCCTTCCAATTCCTTGCCACTACACAACTCCCTAGCAACTCCAACTTGAGCTGTCATCGACTGGCAAAGAAGAACAACAACACTACCTTTTGACACCTCCCCAGTATCAATGTTTAAAGGACCGATCGTATGGCCATTTTACCACAGTCGATATGGTTCCTTGGGGTCTTAATGAAATTAAAGGCCAAATTATAGTCGGGTTGCACGCAAGCATGCACGCAAGACACGCAACACGCCCCTTTCGTGCCCTCTGCGGGCTTGAGTGCGTCCGCCAATTTTTCTAAAGGCCAAATTATACTTGTGTTGCACGGACGCACGCATGCACGCAAGACACGCAACACGCCCCTTTCGAGCCCTCTGGCGGCTTGCGTGCATCCGCCAATTTTTCTAACTATACGACAAAACGACGCGGGCCTCTCGCAGCCCGCAAGGCTTGCGATTGGTCGGCTGACTACATCCCGTCCGGAGTCTAGTTTCCGGTTTCATGCCCCACAATACGCGGAAATCACGGAAGATTTAGAAGAACGAATATGGACCAAATAGAAGAGCACTTGGCAGAAGAGATCCGAAAGTATGACCACTTGTATAACCCGTCACTGACTGGCCGATTTGTCCGCCAGATGTAGTCTATGAGGAGCCGGAGTGGCGATGTAAATAAACATTCGACGAAGAAGAAGACGTCTCTTCTTTGTGTGTTTTGTTTTCGAAAAAAAAAGTTACTCCGCCTAGTGTTCTGGCGGTGAATTGCGTTGCAACACGCGCAACACGTTTAGGAAGCATAAACCAAAACGGATCCGTCGATGCAGCTGCGTGGCCTTCCGCGGTTGCAGTCGCAGGACTATAATTAGGCCTTAACTTCTTGACAAAACGACGCGAGCCTCAGGCAGCCCGCAAGGCTTGTGATTGGTCTGCTTACTACATCCCGTCCGGAGTCTAGTTTCCGGTTTCATGCCCTACAAAATACGGAAATCACGGAAGATTTAGAAGAACGAATATGGAACAAATAGAAGAGCACTTGGCAAAAGAGATCCGAAAGTATGACCACTTGTATAACCTGTCACTGACTGGCCGATTTGTCCGCCAGAAATAGGCTATGAGGAGCCGGAGTGGCGATGTAAATAAATATTCGACGAAGAAGAAGACGTCTCTTCTTCTTTGTGTTTTGTTTTCGAAAAAAAAAGTTACTCCGCCTAGTGTTCTGGCGGTGAGTTGCTTTGCAACACGCGCAACACGTTTAGGAAGCATAAACCAAAACGGATCCGTCGATGCAGCTGTGTGGCCTTCTGCGGTTGCAGTCGCAGGACTATAATTAGGCCTGTAAAGCCTGAAACATGCTTCTGCGACTGCGTCTGCGTCTTTTCACGCCGCTGTGGCGCAAGACTCGTTTTCATTCATGCTTCCCCAACCGTTGCGCGTCTTACAAAGCCATTCCGCGCCAGAACACTAGGCGGAGTAATGCTTTTTGTCGAAGACGACCTTAGAGACGCCTTCTTTCTTCTTCGTCGATTGTTTATTTACATAGCCACTGCGGCTCCTCGTAGCCTTTTTCTGGCGGACAAATCCGCCAGTCAGTGACAGGTTATACAAGTGATCATACTATCGGATATCTTCTGCCAAGTGCTCTTCTATTTGGTCCATATTCGTTCTTCTAAATCTTCCGTGATTTCTTCCGGTATTATGGGGCATGAAACCGGAAATGCAGCTCCAGAAGGGATGTAGAGCAGACCAATCACAGCCTTGCGGGCTGAGTGAGCTTGCGGAGCTTTGCCGTAAATTTTAGAAAAGGGGGTCGACACCCGTCAGCACGTAAGGAGGGATACATAAGCACGTAAGGGACCCGGAAGGGCTCTTGCGCTTGCGGGCCCGTGAAAACGCAGAAGCATGTTTCAGGCTTAACACACCGGAGATCCAGCTCAGCCCGCTAGATGTGGAGGTTTCACTGAACACACACGGAGCCTTGCGTCAAAAGCCGCCGACGCTTCACTCGTCTGTCCCCTGAGCAGACGTAGTTGTAGCTAACACACCAAGCACGTTCACGGTGAAGACACGTCAATAATAACAACAGTAACGCCAGGTAAAAAAACATAACAACAAAAAACCCAAAGTGATTCATTGTGCTTCAGAGATGTAGGCGAGTTGAATTGTGAGTGAAAACCCGGGGTCTCTTACCAGTGGAAGCGCATCTAGTGTTGCGCAGCGCAGCCTCCCATCGCCTCTATGAGATGACTCTGGGGCCGTGGAGCTGCTCTAGTGGCGCTGGTCTCGCCGCGCTGACTATGAGCTGGCCGACTATGCACTGGCTGACCACACCGGGGAAGCGGCGGTGACACGGAGTGATGCGGGGAAGTCCGAGGCAGCGGAGGATCTGCTGATGGCATAACATGCCGATAATATGCGCCGCAATGATGTGCGGTGATGATAATATGCGCCGCAGGATGATGTGCAGTGATAATGTGCGCTGCAGGATGATGTCTGCCGCACAATGATGTGCGCTGCACGGCGATTTGCGGTGATGCGATGATGTGCGCGGCAGGATGATGTGCGCCGCAGGATGATGTGCACCGCAAGATGATGTGCGCCGAAGGATGATGTGTGTGGCAGGATGAAGTGTGCCGCAGGATAATATGCGCCATGATGATGTGCGGTGATGATGTGCGCTTCAGGATGAGGTCTGCCCGCTGGATAATGTGCTCTGCAGGATGATGTGCACCACACGATGATATGCGCCACAGGACGATGTGCGCTGCAGAATGATGTCTGTCGCATGATGATGTGCGCTGCAGGATGATTTGCGCCATCAGATGATGTGCGGTGATGATGATATGCACTGCAGGATGATGTGCGCTGCAGGATGATGTGCGCCGTACTGTTAAGTGGGGCGGCATTGCTAGCTCTACGTCCAACCTTCCTCCTTTATCCGGGTGTTTGGGACCAGCAAAATTATCCAAAAGAGACACTCTGGCAGAGCAAGTTTTGTTTTTCATATTTTATTTTTTTTTCAGGGTCATGAAAGGGTTCAGTTTCACCACGTTCCACACTAGAGGTTTTGAAATGTCTCGATTCTTAGATGCAATACGATGTGGAATCTGCAGTGATGAACAGACTGAACTCAATGAGTCATGAGGTGCTGTCATTTGCCAGCACCTCCGCAAACTAAACACACTGAGGACGTTGCTCAGTTGTGCCAATGACGGTGAAACCAAACTGCAAATAGCTCTCGTCATATTTGCAAAGCTTTGGCTTTTTCGCAACTGCCGCATGGGTTGCCTGACTTTTACGAATCAGAAACTTGTCCATGGTTGTGTTTGTTTGCTGATAAAGTGTGTGTGATGTTAATAAGTTGTAATTGCAACGTCGTGGTCTTGTGAGTGTGTTTGTATGTGTGGCTGGGAGCAACTTGCACACGAATAATGAATAAGGCTCATTGTTGCCAACTCCTCAGTAAGGAAAGTAGCTATTGGATGTCCTAAAAGTCGCTAGATGTCACTAAATGACGTCATCGTATCATTTGCATAATTTAATGTATGCTATAGGACGTACAGAAAGTGAGAAAAAAACACTCTAAATATGTTTAGAACTTAAATTAAGCTTTATTCTACAGAATCAATAACATTCACTGAAATCTGGCAAGCAACACAATCAGAACGATTTGCCTTTGTGTGGCATCTGCCTCTGTGTGCGTGTTTTCTTCTTCCCTGCTGAGAAGACATGTTGTGGGGATGAAGATGACACAGCACAACTAAAATAATCACTGCCACATAGATTCGACCGGCCCGAACGCCCCTTCACTGCACGGACAGACCAGGCCGGGGCTTTGGAGGTGGGAGATTCTTATTGTTGTTGATTAGTTCAAACTTTATTGATTCCATGTAAATATATCTGGAGATTTTTTCCTTTTTGGGGCAATGACCATCAGTGGGTTTGCACAATTTGTAGGTGGATATTAGGGTTAGTTATCAGTGTTGTCTTCTGTTTCAGCCAGCAGCTCAAACAGTGTGTGTGTATAGTGTCAGCATTGATCTAAAATGAGCGCAGCTTTCCAGATTCCGACTCACAAGCAGTTGATTAACTTTTTTAAATATATATGTGGCCATGACGGGAGAAACCTCCCAAACCGTTGAAACTACGTAAGCATTGGCCAAGATGGTTCAAACACTAGATGGCGTTATAAGCCATGTTCAAACCCACTTGATATTAGAACCAACATTAATGCATTTCAAATAACAGTCATATAATTGAGTTTAAAGAAATTCCTATAAGTTTGCAGTATCTCTATATGTGACATTCATATGTTTTTCATGTTTAAGATATGGTTCTGAAATGTGAGGAACTGTCCACTGAGTCGTGTTTGAACTAAACTTTTCGAGATGCTGTAATAAAAAAAAAAAACATCCCATCAAGGGAGGAAATGACACACCAACAGACCTTACATCCATCCAGGCTGATGATTCGATATACATTCCTGGTACTGTCGAAGAAGTAGGAGACCGTGACAGCGTGTTTACTTGTGGGAACTGTGGGAGCCTGGCCTTGCAAGAGTAAACAGTGGGTACACAAACTGGAAAAGAACAGTCAGAAGCAGGGGTTTTGGTGAATATAACTTAGGAATTTATTTTTAAACTGAGGGGGAAAAGGGAGGGGGCGCATTAGGGTAACTCAAAAAGCTTCACCGGACTGGCAGTTGGCATCAGGGGCTCCGTCGGGCTCTTCCTGATCGAAGAGAGAGAGACAGCAATTATTCCTCTTCATTAATATAAAAGGCCTCTTACCCTGAGACTGTCTGAGAGAGCATCCTGATTGCCTGATTGATTCAATCCACCTTTGAGAGACAATCAGAGACACCTGGGAGGGGAGGAGTTCCCTATGAGGATCCTCTTGGGTAGTACCGCCCATCCAACACCATGCCTCTGGATTTTCTTTGTTTGGCTGTACTCAGCAGCTGGGCCATCTCGGAACCGAATTCTTCTTGGTTTTCGGGTCAATCTGGATCAATCCGTGTGCTGAAAATGGGCTGTTCTCTGCAGAGGAAGGAGAGATGGAGGGATCAGCATCTGGTGTCGCTGTATGGCTTTAACTCTGTGGTCAACCTGCCTGAAATGTACAGCATGCAACACTGGCCTTCGAGGAGAAAGGCCTGCGAGGAGAAAGAATACTTTAATAACACAGACAACAGACAAATACAGTTTGTGTGTGTGGGAATTTCTGTCATCACTGCCGTATCGGACATTCCAGCTAAAGTATGTTTGAAAAAAATCCTGTTTCTTTAGGACCTTCCCGTGAGTTACAGTTGAATACAAATAATGAACAACCATCTGCAGAGCTGTAATCATTATAACACATAGTGATGGTGATCACATACAGGTATGTACAACTTCAACTAAAGGGAGACACACTGACACAAAGCAGAATCTGCAAGCTGTTAAATCAACTGCAGCAGTTTTCAAACACGGTCACCAAACACAGACTGAGGGCAATCGATTTCCTGACCGTCTCACTCACCAGTTGCAACTGTTAAATTCACAACTCAGCACATCACCGTTTAATACAACAGCCAGCGATGATCAACATTACTTTTGTACTAACACCGACCTTTCCGTGTCAGATGATTATCAAGGATTGAATTTGATTGAGTGACCAGTAGTTCAAGTAGACATAAAGTTTAATAGCAATTCATAATAACAAAAGACAAACCAATGAACAATGAGTCTTTAGGGTTCATTGTCCGGGAACCATGAATATTCGTACAAACTAACTGCATCAGCCTACGTGGGAGGTGTTGAAGATATTTTACAGAAATACTGCAAACTTTGACCTGCTGCAGGCGCTAGAGAAAAGTCACAGAATAACAACTGTTGGTGGGATTCATCCTCTGAGGAACATGAAACAACAATCCAATCAGTGGTCGAAACAAAGTAGTGCACCGAGCAAACTGTAGCAGCCCCACCATCAGCTTATTAAAGACACAGAGGCAAATTGACATTCCTGCTGTGTTCCTACTCTCTGACACTGACATTGAGGTGTTAGTTAGTGAGGTGGAGGGAAAGAGCGACTCTATGGGAAAGCAGTGATGTCACTAATAAAGAAAATACACTAACACTCTGCCGCTGCTGCTGTGGATAACACAATGTGTGAGATCAGAAATTGCTGAACCCTCGCTTCCTCCTCCTCCTTCCATTCGCATGAACACATCATGCAGAACCCGGCATCGGTGTCATGGCAGTATTTATCCATTTAGAGCATCGGACCGATTCCCTCACAAGAGTGAATACTTGCCTCCACTTTGGGATATTATTTGGAAAGTGTTTTAATGCGCCCCGGCTCTGCGCCCCGGCTCTGCCTCCCGGCTCTGCTCTGCACCCCGACTCTACCTCCTGGCTCTGCTCTGCACCCCGGCTCTGCGCCCCGGCTCTGCTCTGCGGGCACACAAAAATATATATGTCCTTAAAAATAAATATTTATATCCTGCAGGCAAACGTTGGAATTTATAAAAACAAACTTGACGGGGAATTTGCGTATTTCCACGCAAACTCTGACCCATGCGTACAAACGTTTTGGAGACGGGAAAGTGGCAATGCAGACGTGAGGTGGTGAACTGAAGCCAGATTATTGATCCACTTCATCATTTACATTAGAACCAACTGCTCAGTTTTTCCCTTGCAACATATCTGTTCCACACGAGCCTTTTAATTAAAACATATATGAAACAACTGACAGCAAATTACGTTCGGATTAGATTTAACCGCGGAGTTACGGAGCTGAGTCATTAACAGGTTTTAACAATATCTTCTATCACTGTGCTTATATCAATAATTCACTGCAGGGAAGGTGACTGAGCCATCAGGGGCACAGAGCGAACGAGCGCGCGCAGAGTGCACTGACCGCAGAGAGCGCAGAGCGCACTGACCGCAGAGCCAGCAGCACTATTTTATAAATCCGATCCCTGCTCCGCCCACGCTACGCTTCCTCACACACACAGGACTGGCAGTGGGGAGAGAGCGAGGGGGATAAGGGAGGAGCTACGGTGTCTCTAAATAGACTTCGCCGACTCCCCGCAGCCTATAGGAATCACCGTCCTGTCAGGGAAATTAAAACATCAGCAGAACGGGGAAATAATACAGCCAAAATTAAAATTGTTTATTAAGAATTGACCCGTAACATTCACGCCCGCCCCCATGTAAATCAGTGGCGCTGTTCACTTCAGCTGCAATCGCCCTCTGCACCGATGGTTTCGGTGCATCGCTCTTGGAAACACACTGGTAATGATTTTAAATTATATTAATGTAGTGGTTCTAAAAGGTTTAGGGTGACAGCTGAATGTCAATTGGGTTCACCACACATAATCCAGAATAAATAGGACGGGAGGCTGTGATTTCAGAAATATACAATTTATTTAATACGTGCAAATGATTTTAAAAGACTGATCAAACAGCACTGGAATCCTACGCAAACGTTGGAATTTATGAAAAACAAACTTGACGGGGGGATTTGGTATTTCCACGCAAACTCTGACCCATGCGTACAAACGTTTTGGAGACAGGAAAGTGGCGACGCAGACGTGAGGTGGTGAACTGAAGCCAGATTATTGAGCCACTTCATCATTTACAATAGAACCAACTGCTCAGTTTTGCCCGTGCAACATATCTGTTCCACACGAGCCTTTTAATTTAAAAATATATGAAACAACTTACAGCAAATTACGTTCAGATTAGATTTAACCGAGGAGTTAAGGAGCTGAGTCATTAACAGGTTTTAATAATATCCTCTAACACTTTGCGTGTATCAGTAATTCACTGCAGTGAACGTGACTGAGCCATCAGGCGCACAGAGCGACCAAGCGCGCACTGAGCGCAGAGCGCGCAGCACTCTTTTATAAATCAGATCCCTGCTCCTTCCACGCTACACTTCCTCACACACACAGGACCGGCAGTGGGGAGAGAGAGAGAGGGAGCGCTAAGGTGTCCCTTAACCCTGTAGCACCCCTTGTTGTAAAATTACAACGTTACCTTTAACCATCCTAAAAAACAATCTGGCTTTTTTTTTCTTGTTTTTTTACCACATTTACATAGTCATTGGGTCCTATTGTTCAGTCTCACAATGTTATTGGATCGTACATTTGTTTATAAGTCACGCCTTCTGGCCTTGAACTCACACAACCTCTCAAGGTTTCCTTCGAACAACATCTATTGGTTTCATTGGACTGGATTCATCAGATGCATGTAAGTAAAATGTCTTTTATATTTTTTTTGGTTGTTATTATAATGTCTAGAGCATGTACATTTGTAGTTAGTGTGGAATAAATGCATACAATTTCTTTTAGAGCTTATTATATAATTGTTGCAATTATACAACACTGGGTGAATGTGGTGGTCAAAATAGCTGGCTTGTTGCAGTGGGCTCAAACAGGTTGTGTTCCCTCCACTACACCACTGCCTGAAACAGAGTATTTTCTTTATACATGGATAGTATACATTCTACCCTTGTGTTGTGTTCTGGTCAAATTTGACTGATTTAAAAGTTTTATCTCTAAAAAATGTAGTTAATTTGATCAGCCTGACCTAGTTCAGAGCCAACAACAGCTCCCGCCTTCCTCACTGACCTATCCAGTCGCCACGCATCCCTCTTCTTTATGCTGCCTCCCCAGCACACAACAGCATAGAAAAGGACGCTGGCAACAACAGACTGGTAGAACATCCGCAGGAGTTTGTTGCATATGTTGAACGACCTCAACCTCCTCAGGAAGTAGAGCCAGCTCTGACCCTTTTTGTAGATTGCATTCACGTTTGCTGACCAATCAAGTTTATTGTCCATATGGACTCCTAAATATTTGAAGGTGTTGACCACCTCCACACTGACCCCCTCGATGGAGACTGGAAGCAGAGGAGGCTGAGACCTCCTAAAGTCCACCACCATCTCCTTGGTCTTAGTGGTGTTCAGCTGCAGGTTGTTATATGTACACCATTGCACAAAGTTATCCACCTGGCTTCTGTACTCCCCCTCCTGGTCATCTCTGATACATCCCACAATAGCAGAGGCATCAGAGAACTTCTGGATGTGTCATGACTCTGAACTGTAGTTGAAGTCAGATGTGTACAGGGTGACCAGGACTGGTGAGAGCACAGTCCCCTGTGGAGCGCCGGTGCTGCACAACACAGCAAAGATGCAGTCTTTCAGCCTGACGAACTGTGGTCTCTCCGTCAGGTAGTCAGTGATCCAGGATACCAGGTGGACGTTCACACCCATCTACAAGAGCTTGTCACTCAGTCGAAGTGAAAAGCAGGCAAAGTCGAGTCAAGAGTTAATTGATTGAAGGCCCCCGAAATTGCAATGAAGGCCTCAGGATGTTTAGTTTGGAGCCCAGAAATAGCGTAGTGTCCGGGCAACAGATCGTCTCTTTTACAGTCACATGCCCTGGCTTACACCACCTAATGTTAACATACAGTACAACCCCCCAACCTTTCCGTTTGCCATTTAGCTTCAGATCTCTGTCCGCTCTCACAGTAGGGAAGCTAGGTAGCTCCACGTTGGTGTCCGGGATGTTGCTAATAGCCAGGGGCCTCATGTACTAAGACTTGCGTGGATTTCATACTGAAACTTGGCGTACGCCAAAACCCAGAAACTGTCTTACGCACAAATAAATTCAGATGTATCAAAGTGTGCGAACGCATGGATCCAAGCACGTTTCTTTTGTACATCTCAATCAACGTGGAATTGAGCGCACATGCCGACGTGCCAAACTCCTCCCTGTCCACGCCCTCATTTAAATATGCAATTTCATTTAAATAGGCCCCTGGACCTGAGATTCACCTCTTAATCCGATCACCTGGCACCATGAACAGAGTTAAAAAACGCAACTTCACGGAGTCCGAGCTCGAGATTTTGCTCCACGAGGTAGAAATGCGCAGGCATATGTTATTTGGTACCCTGTCAACAGGGATAAATGCTAAACAAAAGACAAATGAGTGGGAGCGTGTTTGCGAGGCCCTCAATGCAGTGGGGTCTCAGCAGCGCACACACTCTGAAATTTAAAAAAAGTGGTCAGACCTCAAGGTGGAGGTGAAGCGGAGGGTTTTTGCCCACCGCCGAAGCGTGACCGCAACAGGTGGGGGGACGGGAGTGGGGGAACTCTCCCCCTTCGATTTGAGAGTGGCCGCTTTGATCGGTGACACAGCTCGCACCGGAGTGGTGGGAGCCCATGAAGGGGACACCGATCATCCCCAAGGTAAATATGCTGAATTCATAAATGCTGTAATTATACTGGTCATTTGACTCGTGTTTATTAACTTAAATTTTTTATTTTTGAATAGACAAGCAAGGAGAGGGCACGGATTGCTCCGTCGGCCCCAGCGTCTCCTCCGTCGGCCCCGGGGTCTCCTCCGTCGTCCCCGGCGTCTCCTCCGTCGGCCCCGGCGTCTCCAGCCCCGGCGTCTCCAGCGTCACCACTGACTCCGGTTTCTCCACCGGCTCCGCTGCACGCGGCGCCTCCAATTCATCTGCCAACCACCCGACCGGCCGTGTCCTCAACCGAGCTGGGCTGGAGTCACAGGCAGAAATCGTCATAGCCATCGGTGGCATTAATGATCGCCTTGATCGGCTTATAAATGTACTCGGTGACATAAGCGCGTCAATAAATACACTTGTGTCAAAGTAAATTCTGTCCTTGCCTCTTTACATGCTTGAAATCACATTCTGCCGGGCCCGTATGGCTCCTCGGGGTGGTTGCAGTTGACGGGTCCGGCATCCGGTTCCTCCAGTGGGGGGTTGTGCTGCTCTGGCAGTGGTATGCCATGGCGGTGTGCCACATTGTGGAGGACGCCACAGGCCATCACAATGTGGCACACCTTCTCAGGTTTGTAGAGTAGCATCCCCCCCGACCGGTCCAGGCATCGCCACCGTCCCTTCAGCAGGCCGATTGCCCTCTCCACAATTATTCGCGTACGGGAATGGAGGTCATTATACCTCCTCTCTTGGTCGGTGTTGGGGTTCGTAAGAGGGGTCATCGGCCACGTTCTTAGGGGGTAGCCAAGGTCCCCTGGGGTCAGATGAAGCCGCAGAATACAATACACAACGTAAAAACCACACAATGAATGAATGCAGAAGTGCACCGCGGGCGACATTTCTAACTTTACGCCCGCTTTTACTGACGTGAATACTGAACACGTCAGAGAAACATGATATTTGGATGTGCACAAGCGCCAGATGTGCATTACGCTGGTTTATACATACGGGACAATTACACGAATAAAGCATTTACTCACCCAGAAGCCACCCATCGCGTACAGTGCCAGCCTCCAGCCTGTTCCCAACCATGCTGTTGGTCAGAATGAATGAATCGTGCGTTGAACCAGGCCACCTTGCCACGATGTTAAGGAGCTGCATTTGCGCATCACATATCACTTGGACATTGATAGAATGAAAGTGTTTCCTGTTAACGGAAACAAATTCATCCTGTGATGGCGCTTTTATGGCAATAGGTGTGCAGTCAACAGCTCCGATTACATTAGGGAAACCGGCTGTTGCTGCAAATTGCGCTTTAATGTGGGCCTGTTCAACAGCATTGTATGGGAATTTGATGTACCTGGATGACATTCGGATGATTCCGTCCCACACAGCTGGCATGGCTCGGCTCAGGGTGGACTGGCACACTCCTGACCGATCGGCCAGCTCCCGCTGGAAGGCCCCTGTTGCCAGGAGCCCCAGCGTGGTCAGCACCTGTGTGGGCACGGACAACCCCTGGCTCCTGGCTGTGTGGCGCTCTAGGGCCGGCCGCAGCTCTGCGCACAGCTCCAGTAATACTGGCCTGGGGAAACGAAATCGGCTCATGAGCCAATCGTCATCATTTGCGAGTAAGTCCTCGCGTTCCCTAAATATACGTTCCCTTCGGATGTGACCATTTGCGATGTCCTCTAACAACGCTAACACAGCCATTGTTAAAACAATTTTCTTCATCCATTGTGCATGCTTTTATAGCCACCCATATAATTGCAAGGTGTGTTAATTGTTCATTAGTGTGTCTCTGATTTGCAAATCACTCTGATGAGTTATTGTTTTCACCTTTTTTCCCAGTTTCCCAGCGTCACCTCTAAGTGTCGCCAAAGGAACAATAGCTGTAGAAAATAGCGTACGACAGCTCTGGAGCTGGCGTGGGGACCGCACATTTTTACGGTCATTTCACGTTTTGTACATCTGAACGTGAGCGTGGAAAAGGACGTACGACACGTTTTTCTGCGTAGGCAACCTTAGTACATGAGGCCCCAGGTCACTGTGAGGCACAGCAAGTAGCACTCTCTGTTCAGCTTCACGTTCATCACCAACGCTGCCAGCTCGTCTGTCTTGTTGACCAGCGATTTAACATTCCCCATCACACACGAAGCAATAGCCGGTTTGAGCTCTGCTTCCGTGGTAGCGCCTTGTAGTTTTGTGTGTGTTTTGCGTGTCTCGTGGCGGGGATGGCGTCCGCAGGGACGCCGCCGATGTCCCTGAGACATGGCGTGTGGCTGGTGCCTCAGCTCAGCTCCACAGTGGAGCAGGTGCTGTTGGCCGTGGAGGAGCAGGTAGGGCACGGGAACATCACCTACGCTTCCAGGATGGCGCTGGTGATCTTCTTTAAGGATCCAGACTCGGTCACTAATCTCATTGAAAGCGGGGTTACAGTAGAGGAGGAGTTCATTCAGGTGTCCCCGTTAGCGGTAGCTTCCACCCGGATCACCGTGTCAGGTGTCCCTCCGTTCATCCCCAATGAGGCGCTGGAGCGAGAGCTGCGGTGCTTCGGGAAGTTCGCGAGTGGGTTCCGCGCGGTGGGTCTGGGCTGCAAAGACCTGAAGCTGAAGCATGTCCAGGTTCTGCGGAGGCAAGCTTTCATGTTTTTAGATAATGAGTCTCACACACTAGACGTGTCTTTCCGGGTTCGATATGAGGAACAATTCTATATGGTGTACGCGAGCTCGGGAAGCATGAAGTGTTTTCAGTGTGGAGAAGTGGGACACAAGAAAGTGACGTGCCCACACGGGAGACAGGCGGCGGGGTCCGCTGGAGCGGAGGGGGGACTAAGCATGCATGGGGACAGTCGGCCGGTGCTGCTACGTCCTCTGCGGCTGATGATTCTGATGCAGCGGTTCCGGCCGCGAGAGTGCCGGTGGCTGCGGCGCCAGCTGCGGTGGTGCCGGTGGCGGCGGTGGTTCTGGTGGATTCCGGGCCGGGTGCGGTCAGCAACTTCAGAAACATGAAAGTTGACTAAACACAAGCAAAGTAAGAAAACATCTTCATCAATTTCACAACACAACACATTACAGAAACGCGCAGCAAATATACAAACTTTAGATCAGAATTAGAATCAGAATCAGGTTTATTGGCCAAGTAAGTTTTCACAAACAGGGAATTTGACTCGGTAAAGTGGCTCTCAGGTGCTTACACAGAATACACATCACAAAAACAAACATGACAAAACAAAACAATACAAACAGTCTGAACAGTGCGACGGTCTACGAAAAGAAGTGCAGGTGTGCATATTACAATTATCCAGTGAGAGTGAAATAAGTAAACATGATTAAATATAATTATAATATATATTATATATAATATAATATAATTCCGGGAGTAACTGTACAGTGGTTATTATAAGGATCCAGAGTTATTGCACAGAAAATAATTTTTGGAGAATCGAACTCGGGAAAATGAACATTAATGTTAGCACGTAAGTGCAGTACGCCACGGATGCGCTGGAAGATTAAGATTAAGATTAAGATCCATTTACTCATCCCAAACACATGCACAGACATGCAAATGCACACTCATGCAGGTAGGGAAATTTAATCTCTGCTTTTTACCCATCTGGTGCAGGACACACAGAGCAGTGAGCGACCATGTACGGCGCTCGGGGTGCCGATGTTGGGGGAGTAAGGTGCCTTGCTCAGGGGCATTAGACAGGGTAGGGAGAGTCTTGGATTTTTGGACAGATCAATCCAGGTTCGTCTTTTGTTGTCTCTCCGTGGAGTCGAACCAGAGACGAACCAGAGACCTTCTCTGCCCATAGTCCAAGTTTCTACCACTAGACCAACGCCTCTCCCTAGCGCTGCAAATAGAGAAACGCGCTGCAAATTGACAAACGCGCTGCAAATAAACAGAAGTGTTTCCAGAGGACAGCTTAAAGTGATGGACACTGCTGCCACAGGAGACACAAAAATGTCCAATACCTCATAAAAATTTCGTTACGCACAGGGAAGCTCTGGAGCCGAATGCCGCTCTTCAGCCCCTCTGCAGTGGTTGCACAGAACAGTGTTGTGCATATTTTTCGCGAACGCTGAACTTAACGAATCAGTTTTCATATTATTAATGTGAATGTAACGATGAACGTGAGTGAACGTCATGTACATTTTTTAAATCATCATCGTATCAGGCCATCATGAAATACCAGTAGCTGTCCTCTGGAAACACTTCCGTTGTCATTTCGCCTCTATTTGCAGCGCGTTTGTCTATTTGCAGCCCGTTTGTCTATTTGCAGCGCGTTTCTCTATTTGCAGCGCGTTTGGCTATTTGCAGCGCGTTTCTCTATTTGCTGCACGTTTCTGTAATGTGTTGTGTTGTGAAATTGATGAAGATTTTCTTACTTTGCATGTCTTTTGTCAACTTGCATGTGTTTTCTTAAGTTTCTTTTCGTTGAGCTCTCATGGTCACCGTATAAAAGTACCCCGTAGTACTTTTTGATAATGGAAAAGTTTCCATAGTTTTTATGACCTGTCTGTTTTACTTTCCCAGGCTTTTTGTAACTTCGATTTTGAAAAGTATAAATAAATTTATTTTCATGAAGTTATTATAGTTGTAAATGTCGAAGTTCGAAAGAGCAATTTCCCAGCCCAAACATGCACAGCATTGGGATAAAGTGGTGCCCGTTTTGCCCCACAAGCAATAAGTGGAGTTAAGCACTCGATCTTCTTCTGAAATGTAGTCAGTTGTGCAAAGAGTAGAATAGTTAGAAGTATATTATTTAAATTGTAGCGGACAGGGTTAGGGTTATTTAAGTGCAGTACTTAAGTAAATGTAAACATATATACAAGTCTACTCTGCTACTTTATATAAGACAGATAATATTAGAAGTTAATTTGCAAATTAGGATTTTATACATGTATAAATGCATACTGTTATAGATTAAACTGCCCAACAATATTACAACTTGCTCCAACTAAACCAGATGCAATATTAAAACGCTACATAAATGTTTATGCAGCAATAAACAAATCACAATTTAATATTGCTCCTAATAGAACCTATATGTACTTGTTAAAATAAAAATTTCAAAGGACATATTTCATAATTATGGCTTTACATTTTTCAGATTCTCAACTTTTATTTTTACTTTTCTTTCCTTTCTTCCACTGAATTCTGAGTAGTAACAGTCGTGGTGGTACACACAATGTTAGCTCTGCTAGTAGTAATCACTAAATATAATTAAAGAAGCCAAAGTACAAGTAGTACAATAAGTAATTGTATTGCTAGTATTTACAACTACATATGGAAATACAGTTATCCACAAGCAGTAATAACAAGTATAAATCTTAACTGTAGTGATACACTTAACAGTTGTAGAAGAGGTGGTAGCAGTACAAGTAACAGATGTAATAGCAGTAAAAGACGAATTAGCATTAGTATTCCAAAGTAAATCATTGTAATTGGTGACATATATAAAAACAAAACCATTAACCATTTACATCATAGTACTATAAAAGAAGCATTATGATTTGGTATTTATAAAGTACTTTTCTAATCTTGATGACCACTCAAAGCTCTCCACAGTACAGTTTTACATTCACCCGTTCACACACACATTCATACAGTGCATCTATTATTAACAGCACTTCGTTGTTCTATGAGGGGCAAATCAGGATTCAGCATCTTGCCCGAGGACACCTCAGCATGCAGATGGGGAAGACAGGGGATCAAACGGTCGACTTTCAGGTTGGACTGCCCAACCTGTATATTTTCTAATATACAGGTTGGGCATTTTCTTTTCTTTCAGTACTGCATTTGTTGCCTGTTTCATACAGAGCTCCAGTGCCATCTAGTGGTATTACAGCAGAAAAGTCAGATGAAACCAGAGAGCATTGTGGTCCGTTTCCGTCTTTGTTAGGTTCATTTGCAGGTGGCAACTGACAGTGAAGGTGCATCACCGCCACCTACTGTCTTTGTTGGAGAGTGAATCAGAGTAACACTAGTGCAGGGGTGTCCAAACTATGGCCCGCGGGCCAACTGCGGCCCGCCCTCCATTTTTAATTGGCCCGCATCATCTTCAGCCCCTCAGCATTGGCTCACTGTGCAGTGTTGTGCATGTCGCGCATATTTTTCGCGAACACTGAACTTTACGATCAGTCTTCATATGTTGAACGTGCACGCGAGGGAACGTCATAAACTCTATGCAGCATCTACCACTGCAGTGAGAATTGCCTTGCGCCTTGAACTTTTTTTCTACTCAGTAACGGATGTTATTTCCAATGTAGCGAATTACAATACTTCAGTCAAAATCTACTTAAGTAAAAGTAAAATTACCCATTTCAAAATCTGGTAAAAAAATGACAAAGTTCGCAAAAAAACAACTCAATTACAGTAACGTGGGTAAATGTAATTCGCTATTTTACAGCTCTGGAAGTCGGTACCTTAAATTGGGCAAATGAACTTCAAACATTCAAGGGATATTCACCATCTTGTCCTTTATTCTAAAGAATAGGTTTATCAGACACTGTTGTGACGGGATTTCCTATGATGTAGAGTAGAAGAACCTATGATCTAACCTCTGATGATAAAGATGCTACTTGACCTCTATGGCAAATTGCCAATGAACTGAACAAAGAAGTAAGGGCAATAGAGGTGTCAAGGAAGTTTTGAGTGTTGTGGCAGCAGCTCTTGACCTGGGAACCTCAAAATGGACCTAGAGCAACTCGGACAGGAGAACGAACAGTGGAAGCTAGTGTTTAGTGTAGTCAAGGAAAACATTGAGCTGAGAGCCAGGATGCAGCGCTTAAACATTGATACTCGGGAGGTGTCAACAGGTAGTGTTGTTGTTCTTCTTGGCCAGTTGATGACAGCTCAAGTTGGAGTTGTTAGGGAGTTGTGTAGTGGCAACGAATTGGAGGGAAATTAAATTAAAACAGGAACAAAAATATAAAATACAATTGTGAGTTGTAGGAGCTGAGGTCAGTGAAGGATTTCTGGTTGCCTTTGATTTTCAAAGGGATGTTTGTATTTTGAATTTCTTAGTTCACAAGATTACCTCTCTCTGACATTTTGGTAACATAAGCATGCATCAGTATATCTTATCGGTGCCATCTTAATATGTACCGGAAGCATTTCTAAAATATCCTTTGCCAGGAAAGACAATAATCCAGAATGTTACTTAGCAGCAGTTGCAGATTGTTAAACTGAAATCCTTTGACTTCATTTCAGAAATATGATCATTAAGTATCAATCAATCTAATTAAGCAACAATTTGTATATTTTTAGCTGTATACTTATCATGAACTCTAAACATATTTTTAAAGTAAATGTATAAGTTCTGCGTCGTTTTTCTTGAAAATTGTACAATAATCAATGTCATAGAATTCAAATAGTTTAAGCCATTATATTGGGGAACCCAAACAACCTTGTTAAATCAACAGAAACTCAGAATTGCATTTTCTGTTTACCTCAGACTAGATAATAATACTATCATGATTTCTTGTTGTCAGTTTGCTTCCGGTCAGGTAGACAACTAGCCAGGCTGTTAAACACAACCCTCGATGACAGTCAGTTCAGAAAAAACTTGGAACCGACAAGTCTCCCACATGTAGGTCGAACCTCGTCCCCCATCCACTTCAAGTCTTTCATACCAATCAAGGCTCAAAAAGACATATATGAGAAGGAGAAGTCTCACAGGTCTGATATGGCTGTTGATGGCAAAGGTGAGTGACGCTTATTTACCTATGTTCTTTTTACCCAGTTAAAAGGTTTTGTAGTTTTTGCTTACTCTTGTTGAGGGTAAAGGGCAGAGGATGTCACACCTTGTTAAAGCCCTATGAGACAAATTGTGATTTGTGAATATGGGCTATACAAACAATATTGATTGATGATTTATTGATTATTTTGGTAAGCTTAAGTAAAAGTAGTGTTCCAAAAGAGAAAGGGACTCATTTGAATTATTTTATTGCTGTTGCAGATGAGACGTTGGGGAGTATTGCTTTTTTCAGACAAGATAATAATACTATCATGATTTCTTCTTGTCAGTTTGCTTCCCGTCAGGTAGACAACTAGCCAGGCTATTAAAAACAACCCTTGATGAGAGTCAGGTCAGAAAAAACTTGGAACTGACAAGTCTCCCACATGAAAGTCGAACATTGTCCCTCACCCACATCAGGTCTTTCATACCAATCAAGGCTCACAAAGACATATATGAGAAGGCAGAGTCTCACAGGTCTGATGTGGCTGTTGATGGCAAAGGTGAGTGACGCTTATTTACCTACGTTCTTTTTACCCTGTAAAGGTAGTTTTTCCTTATTCTTGTTGAGGGTTAAGGGCAGAGGATGTCACAACTTGTTAAAGCCCAATGAGACAAATTTTGATTTGTGAATATGGGCTATACAAACAAAATTGGATTGATTGATTATTTTGGTAAGTTTGAGTAAAAGTAGTGTTCCAAAAAAGAAATGGACTCATTTGAATTATTTTATTGCTGTTGCAGATGAGACAGTGGGGGAAATTGCTTTAAAAATGCTGGGCGAGATTGCTTTACAATTGGAGAGGAGGATCATGTCTTTCGTCTTCCAGGGTCACAGGAGGCTTTATAGTTTCACAGTGCAGAATATTCCTGCCAAGATCAGAGAGGTAAGAAACCTCTTCAATGTTATTTGAAGTGTTTAAATTAAGACTTTAATCCTTTTGGACAAATTTGTCTATAAGTAAGACATCAAATCTCAACAAAGCCTCATTTGTAACTAATCTCATTATCAGTTAATTTAGAAAAACAATATTCACAACATTTCATAGTCATGATGGAGAGAGAATTCTAAAGCTTCTCTTTCTCTCTTGTAGGTTAGCAAAAATCAGATGACAGGGAAGGTGGATGAAGGCTATCGGCTGTACCTCACTCAGAGGTATAATGACCTCATGAAGCAGTTGAATCAGCTTGGATACAAAAAGACACTTCACCCTTCATTCTCTGAATTTATCGTCAACAAATATGGGATCCTGAAGAAGAGGTCTGGTGAATACGGCCCTCATCCTTTGTACTACAACAACCCAGAGACTCTGAAGAAGCTCATAATCTCCACTGCTCCAATAAATCTTCAGGAGAACCTGCTGCTGCTGCTCAAATGCCTCTGCAACATGGCCGATAAGGACAGAAGGCCTCTTATTCTTTGGAAGATATGAGAGGATTCAAATTTATAAGCTTGCACAATCCACAAATCTTATTGTGGTGGTGTATACTGATCGTGGTGGCAGCTGATCATGGACTATTTTTTTCAACAAGATGACTTGATATTGTATTTGTGAATATGGGCTATACAAATAAACTTTGATTGATTGATTGATTGATTGATATACAATATGCCTACTCACACACTCTACCATTCCTGACAATAATTCATTTAGTTTCATTATGTTACAAACTGTCATCGATGTTGTAATATTGTCATTTTGCTCATTTCATTCAAGTTTTTTTAGTAGTTTTTCCTTACTCTTGTGGGTCAGAGGATGTCGCACCTTTTTAAAGCCCTATGAGACAAGTTGTGATTTGTGAATATGGGCTATACAAATTCATTTGATTGCTTGATAAAATGCACGAGCAGACACATTTTGTGATTTTTTTTTTTTACTTTGCACATAGCAAAACCATCAATTATTTACAGCCCCGCTTTGAGACTGCGGCTTTTACAACAATGCAGGTAATTGATGGATTAGCTTGGATGACGAGCGTCGAGAAATCCTTTAAAAAAACTGGCCGCATGCGAAGAGCAGCATTTCTATAGTCTTGATGACCACTCAAAGCACTTAACAGTACAGTTGTAAATTCACCTACACACACAAATACTTTCAAGGACATTTCTGTGTGTGGAATGGGGAAGATTTGTTCAACTTGTGAAGATACCATGACCTGGATGACTGAGAACCCTCACAGATAAGGCCAATATGATTCACACTTTGACTCATCCAATGTCTCTTACACTTGATTATAATGAAAACCCTTTGATGATAGTACAGCTAATGTACAATAAAGCATGTTTTCTCAGTCCTTCACAATGAATAAAATAATCAAGTTGTTGGGTATCTCTGTCCAATCTATATGGGAAGCTAGACTCAACTCCTGAATGAGATAGGTTCAATCAATCAATCAATCAAATTTTATTTGTATAGCCCATATTCACAAATTACAATTCATCTCATAGGGCTTTAACAGGGTGTGACATCCTCTGTCCTTAACCCTCAGCAAGACTAAGGAAAAACTACAAAAAAACCCTTTTAACAGGGTAAAAATATGTAGAAACCTCAGAGAGAGCCACATGTGAGGGATCCCTCTCCCAGGACGGACAGAAGTGCAATAGATGCCACGTGCAGGACAACATCATCAATAATCAAAGTCTCTAGCAGCATTAATGAGGGTAGACATCCCGAAGGACAACCCCAACATGACATGCCAAGCAGTCCCGCTGCAAGCACAGTCCATGCTCAGCAACCATCTAGACCACGATCCACCATCCAGACCAGACGCCACTCCAGTCCTCAGTCACCGTCCATCGCCGCCCACCAGGAGGACCCATCACAAGCCACCACCGCGGTCCTGGTCCACCGCCCGTGCCCAATGCCAACGCGACACAGGGTCCGCCACCAGCACCACGATCAGCCCACATGACTCAGAATCCGCCACACTGGATCCAACACCGCGACCCAAGGTGCGCGATCCACAAACCGTAATCCATGGTGCGGCCACAGAGGCCCTGGATCTGCGGGTGATAAAGCAAAGGGATTCCGGGGAAGGGGGATAGGGATGGAGAAGAGGAAGGAGAAGCTGGAAAGAGAAGCTCCGTGTGTCATGTGTCACAAAATAGAACAAGTAACGTTCTGGCGCACTAATTGGCTCTAACTATAAGCTTTATCAAAAAGGAAGGTTTTGAGCCTACTTTTAAACGAAAAGATGGTGACTGCCTCCCGAACTGAAAGTGGTAGATTATTCCACAGCCGAGGGGCTTGATGGCTAAAAGCTCTGGCTCCTACTCTACTTTTAGAGAATTTAGGGACGACAAGTAGGCTTGAATTCTGGGAGCGGAGTGCTCTAGTGGGTTTATAAGGTATTAACAGCTCTTTAAGGTATAAAGGCGCTATATTATTAAGGGCCTTGAAGGTGAGGAGGAGAATTTTAAATTCTATTCTAGATTTAACTGGAAGCCAGTGTAGCGATGCTAATATTGGAGAAATGTGCTCTCTTCTCTTTGTTCTCGTCAGGACACGTGCTGCGGCATTTTGGACAAGCTGTAGAGTCTTTAACGACTTCCTGCTGGAGCCTGATAATAATGAATTACAATAGTCCAGTCTCGATGTAACAAAGGCGTGGACTAGTTTTTCTGCATCTTTTTGTGAAAGGACATGTCTAATTTTTGAAATATTACGCAAGTGGAAAAAAGCGGTCCTAGAAATTTGTTTTAAGTGACTATTAAAGGATAAATCAGGATCGAAGATCACTCCCAAGTTCCTGACTGTTTCATTGGAAGCAAGGGCAATGTCGTCTAGCGCAGCTATATCATTAGATAATGCATCTCTAAGGTGTTTGGGGCCAAGTATTATAACCTCTGTTTTGTCTGAGTTTAATAAGAGAAAATTGCGGGTCATCCAGGTTTTTATGTCCTTGAGACATGTTCGAAGTTTAGTTAATTGATTACTTTGTTCAGGTTTTATTGACAAATATAACTGGGTGTCATCCGCATAGCAGTGGAAATTTACCGAGTGTGTCCTGATAATGTTTCCTATTGGAAGCATATATAATGAGAATAAAATTGGGCCGAGCACAGAGCCCTGTGGAACACCATGATTAACTTTGGTGCGCACAGATGACTCATCATTAATAGTTTGAAGTTTTCACTGGATGTTTCTAAAGAGTGTGGCTACCAGGATTCCCATTCCCATTGATCCTCTTACCTTTGATCTTGCAGAAAACGTATCTTCTCAAGTTTCTTAATTAGCCAGGAGAGAGAGGTGAAACAGATAGTTCATGGTGACCCCCGCTGTCTGCATGTGAAGGTTCTGGTCCATGAACAATCGTGGGTATATTTTCAAAGTCTGGCTGTCGTGACCAGGTTTACAGAATAGATGAGCCACAAGACCATAGTCATTTACAGGAAGGTGGCTTTTATTTTTCACTTGGACATTTGCAATCAAACACACACCTTATCCGGAGGATCTCCAGGGTTCATGTGCATGTTTGAAAGAGGGGCTACTGTGGAGAGGAAAAACTTGGTTGATTGCATATTTATGCAAAAACCACCTCAAATGGAAACGCGAACACACATCCTGCACTGCATGTAGATCTCTTTATATACAGTCTATGGTGTAGACGCGTATGTTTGACAGAGCCCTCGACCCCCTGGTGGACTGAATATGACCCACGTACACACAGCTCACCAGCTCCGGAGTGTGTGTGGCTCTTTAAGGCTCGTGGAACGTCTTCCTACAGACTCCTCCCACTCCACACGTCACATGCGGAACTATCAACATGGAGGATCCGAGAGAAGGTTCCACGAATCCAGTTCTGAGAGATGGTAAAACATGCTTCCGTGCTTCGGTGGTGATGTGTACCGGCGAGAGTAGGAAACCTCATTATTAACTGCTTTTTCAAGATTCCACTCTCGCGCATTGAATGCCTCTGCAAAGTCACTTTTCTTGCCTGCTAACAAGCTACGACAGATACATTTGTGAGGCGTTTATATCGACTGTTCTAGTAACATTCACCGAAAACCTGTACATTGTCGTTGTTAATAAATATTTGTACTTTTGTTAAAATCATCCGTGATGATACAAATCAAGTCACGGTAGGTAGGGGAGACTCGGAATATTGGTTAATCTCAATAATCTCCTTTGCTCACCATAATTCCTTTACCCGATGGAAAACGTCATGAGGTCAACAGGAAAGAGTCGAAGGAGCGTCTGTAAGAAAATCAAACAAGCGTTTAAAAACTTTTTTTTTTTTATCAATAACCGAAAACCCGCAGATACTACAAGGTACAGGGATAAACTCTGTGATATACGACTTCACTTACAGTAAAGTTTCCTGTTCAAAACAGAATGACACGTCCAGAGAACATATGTTTTTAGTTTATACAGAGGGAAACAGTCAACCATCAATTACTAACAGGAAGTAACAACAATAAAGTATTAGCCTAAATAAACAATGAAACAAACAGGCAATGTTGAAGTGGAGAACACTTAACACAACTGGAGACATATTTTTTTTGTATGCATTCTGCAATCAAGGGATTGGAAATGACTTATAATCACAGTTATAGTATTTGTATTCAGTTCAGGAGAAATCAGGAGCTCAGATGATCACGTGAGGATGTTCATCGACCATGTTCTGTTTCTTTTGTTTTTACTTGGATCTGTCCAGGTTGCACCACTATGTTGCATCACTTAAAAATGTTGCTGTTTCAATGAATCGTTGGATGTCTTTTTCTCCTTACCTTTCCTAAAGGATTGTCCAGTGGTAAAGGAACTACGATAGGAAGCATTGAAAATCGCTTCATTATCAAAAAAAATTTAATGGCTCTTATTATAGCGGCTGGTGAAATACGTCCGGGTCATTTCACTTGGTTTGGAATCTTCCTGAGAAAAATGGACTGTTCAAATGCCCCCGGGCTCTTCACTCCTCTGCCCCAGTCCGAAGGCAGAAGTCTGGCTCAGAGAAGCAGAAAAAACACATGAAGAGGCTGAGGGCTTCACGGATTGGGTTTTAGTCGCAATGTGCTTAAGGCCTAATATTTAGGGATGAGATGACCTGTTGTAAGAGTTAATGTACTAAAGGGTTTGAGGATGTGCTGCTGTGTTTGCAGAGTGTTACACAGATTTCCTGGAGGATGACTTTGATGTGAAGACATACACTGCTCAAGCGATACATCATGCTGTTATTGCTGAGCAGCTGGCCAAGCTGGCACAGGGCATCAGTCAGCTGGACAAGGAGCTTCACAGCCAGGTACAACCCCTTCACACACCTTGTCATCTGAAGGAACACATTTGTAGCAAGAGCAAAATGATAGTTCATTAACAAAAGCTTTCTAATAAATCAGTGTTTCTTTATATACAAAGTTTAATCGTTTCTTTTTTGACGATTTGCAAATGTTTGACGATTGCAAAATCTTTCGGTTTGTGACCATACATCAGACATCACATTGACATTTGAATATTTCACAGTGAGCTTTTCACAATTTCCTAAAGTCTTATATGTTATCTTCTGGAGAGAGCTTAAATCGACAATATTGTAACTATACTAGGAAAAGGAACTTAAATAATACCTAGACATTTCGAAACATTTATATTCAGGAAAACGGTCACATTTTTACATCAGTCAAGATCAGCTTCATCTCTGTAAGTGGTAACCTAAAATGGCATAATAATAATAATAATAATAATAAAAATGATCTATTTAAATATATAGCACTTTTCTCAACAATGTTGACAAAAGTTAGTAGTTTTTTGTGTGAAAAAGGCATGACTGGACCACATTAGCATCAAAAAAGAGAACTGCATCATAAAGAATGCCTAGGTTTTCTTGCTGATGTTTTTGGTCAGGTAAGAATATTTTATATGCAACAGCGTCATAGAGTTTGTGGAACCAAGGATTATGATCTCAGATTTATCGTTGTTGAATTTTAAAACAGTTTGGGATAGCATTTAACATCACTCAGCCAGGCATGCAAACAAACAGCAACAATGAACAGTATCATACACGGAACTTAGTGCCGAGCATAAAATCAGCCCCATCCACTGATTTACACTACATCTTTATTTCCAGGTTGTGGCCAGACATGAAGACTTACTGTCTCAGGCGACTGGGATAGAGACTCTTGAAGGTAAAGGAATACTGCTTGATAACTGTTGTTACTTCACTAATTTCTTTTTTAGAAACAGCGTCATAGATTTGCACCATGGACTTAAGAATGTTTGTTTTACTCTTGCTCTGCTACTGGTTTTCCACATTGTTTAGTCATTCAAAAATCTAGAATGTATAGAACTCCAAATATTCTGGACAAAAGATGTGCCCTACGTCACAATTGCATGTGCACATCTTTGACTACAGATAAACAAGTTCATTAGTGACATGTCAAAATAAAACACTGAACAGGCAAAGTAAATTACTTTAAAGCTATTTCAGAAACAAGTTGATTTGTTTGTTGGCTCACTGTTATTGCAACTTAACATGTGACTTGATGAATGTGTAAGAACCGCAGAAAGCACATAAACTTCCACAGCTATTCAAAGAAGAAAAGATATAAAAATACATCTGTACTCGCATGAATCAATCTTAGCGACAAATATGAGTATTTTCTCTGCTCAATGCAATCTCTTTTTCTTGGTGGCTGACAAAAAAGGGAAACATCTCATGACAGGCATCGGGAGGGTCAGTGAGGATTTCAGTCCTGACAGATTGTCAATGCTGAGCTTAAATGCAAAGCAAAAACTGAGGGGACACTAAATCGAAACGACCTTCACATGCACAGTAGTTCCTTCCACATCTCATAATGACAGAAAGCATTGGCATGGTTGAAGATTCAGTGAATAGATGATCTGCTCTTGCCAGATTACATATTTACAAGTTTGTGTCATCAATGTAGTAGTAAGTAACCACCTGTCAAATGTCTGACCTACATACTATCACATGAATCCATGCACTACTTTTTAAATTGCCCTGATCCTATCAGCAGTCTCGCCAACCAATGACCATTACATCAATGTTTCCAGAATTATCTACAGTAACATGGACCTACATCTTTCACTCTGCAAATACTGCAGTTCTAGTGTTTTACCACAAGAGAGAGCTAGTATTCCTGAAAGAAAGTCTGCTTACACCAAAGCTCTTTTAAATCAAATATTTTCTTGCTGTTTTCAGGGGTCCTTCAGATGATGCAGACAAGGATCAGTGCTCTGCAGGCAGCTGTTGACAGGTAAATATAGAATCTTGTGATTCTAGTCAGATTACATGTTTTATGTCAACATTTGTACAGATGTAATGGGCATTGGTGTCTTAGATTCCTTAGACTGAACAATACTTTTGGAAAAGGGTACTACTAAAAATAGAAAAATATGATATAGCTCCCAAATATGCTTCATAGTGGGGTGCCTAGGCAGTTAGTCATTTCAAATTGATGCAAAAGTTTTGTTTTCTAAATTGAACATAATGGTCTATGAAACAATTTTGGTCTGAGGGCCAAGAAACCAGATAAAAAAAAAATTGTTTTTGGGCCCATTTTCTAAAATGGCTAAATTTTCTTAGGTCTTAATTTCTTAGGTCTTAATTTTCTTACATTTGCTATGAAATTATATTTTTTATTGCTATTGCAAGTCAGTACTATGTTGGGAATGAACTTTTGCTCAAATATGGAAGTTATGAAAATTATGGTATAGCAAAAAAATAAGGTGGCTACCAATTTTCATACCTTTTTTTTAAAATAAATTAATAGTAAATGATAACAATGTATGTGAAGGGAGCACTGGTGTGGACCCAGTGCTCTTTAAGAAGACTCAACTCATCACCACAGTGATTCACACACTAATTAACGATAGGTGAACTTTTATTGTCATCTTGTGACATATTTAAATACAGAAAGAAAAAAACAACGGCAATGTAATAATTGATTAGAACTATGAATTATTTATTTTATATACAGAAAAATACACACAGGTAGATGTTATACATCTGTTATTATATATATTATTGGTTGGAGGTTGCCATTGAGGGGTTTGTTTTGGGGAATAGGAAAGGGGTGAGGGTTGGGAGAGAAAGGGGTGGGAGTAGAAGGTGGGCAGGGGGAAGAGGGGAGGAGTAGGTAGTGGGTGGGGTAAGAAGGTGTGAAGGAAAAGGGTGAGTGGTTTCAGGGCAAACGTCCTATCATTCCTATCATCTTTGGAGTTTGATCCGTCTCCTGGTTCAGGAGTTCATCTTAGTCCTCCATATTCAGCGCCTCAAGGTGCTCGACATTTCTGTCCATAAATCCTCTCTATGTTCTCCAGCTCGTTCTCCAGGTCACTGAGCTTGTGCAGGCAGTCTAGGTACGACCTGGTAGAAGCTTGTCGTTTCCTGATTTCCTTTTTCACCAGCTCCTCCTTATGTTTGACCTCCTCCTGGAGAGTTTTCTGTTCATTTTTTAGATTGTCAACTTGCTTCTTCAGAGTCTGGTTTTCTTTTTCAACGGCCTCCACCTTCCTGCTGCTCACTCCCTCAGTCAGAGTCGTCTCCTTCCGCAGCCTCTGCGCCTGCATCTTCACCTGACTCTTGTTGACCTCCTTTTCTTTGACCGTGAGTGTGGCCGGGCAGTTAAGGTAGGGGGTGATTTGAAGAAGCTTGTCCTTCTTCTTCAGCTCATCTTCAAGATTCCTCTGTACAGTCTTGAGCAGTTTGACCTCCTTCAGAGCCTGCTTTTCCTGGTCAACCTCCACCTCCCTGCTTCGGCTTCTTTCAGGCTGAGCCGGCTCCTGGGGCAGACTGGCCTCCAAGGTCTCACACTTGGCCTGACACACACTGAGGTCTTCCCTGCAGTATATGTAGGCCCTGAAGCGACGACGTTGTTTCTTCTTCTCTTTTTGTAAGAGTACTTCTCCTACTTTCACCTGCTCCTGGAGCTGCTCGACCAGCTCCTTTAGAGTTGAGTTTCCCTCTTTGAGAGCCTCAATCTGACTTATGGCACGGAGCAGTTCGGCTCCGAAGCTTGGCACGATGTCTTGGCGTTGCATGGTCGCCAAACGGAGCAGATCTACTTCCGATGAAGCACAGACAGAAACGTGGACTCAAGTTCGTCTGAGGATCGTGGAGAGTTCAAAATGCTTCGGCTCTCTTCAGGATTGTAGACACAGAATGATGACGTTTTTTGCACCTTTATAGATCCAGAAAGTGCAACTTTGATCTTTAAAATTAACAAAGATCATAGTCACGTCCTTTGATCCTTTGTTCATTCCTTTGATCAATTCAGGAAAAGAAATACCTTTCCTTAATACTGTTGAGGGTTAAGATCAAAGCATGTGATTTGTGAATAAGAGCTATACAAATAAAGTTTTATTGATAGATTTTTTTTTAATTGATTGATTGATTACTGCTAATTTCAGTGTAAAAGACATATTAATGGGAAAACTGAATATCATCTGAAAACCAGTATCAACTTTAATTCTAACATGCGAGTCAAAACTCAGCCTCTTGAAGAAAGGTTCAGTGCGTGAAGCTTTGCAAAGGCTATTGGAGATCGAACAAGGAACAGCGCAAAAAATATTTTTTCATACAAATTTGAGTCAGTGCATATTCAGAGTTGCAGCCCTGGATAACCTGGATCATAATCTCACATCACGTACTGCTACCTCATCCTTCCATAGAACTGGGATTTCACTTTTTCAGTTTCCTACAACATAGAAGCCTGGGACCAAGAATGTCTAAGCATAAACTCGCATACAGAAGAAGGTAGCAGTGGACCAATACATATGGGTTATATCGGTCATATTATAAAGATATCAGTTGCTACTCCTGATCCTGAATCAATACATACTTATTATGTTCAGATCAGATAATCTGATCAAGAATTATAACAGCTACCATATTTTATTAAGGCTGGTGGTAGGTTCGGAGCCAACAACGCCCCCTAGAGGGCAATTTTTTGACTGGCATGTCTGGCCCTCGGACCAAAATTGTTCTATAGACCCTTACAAACAACTTAGAAGTGAAAACGAAACTTTTGCATCAATTTGAAATTAAAATGACATATTGCCTATACACGGAACCCCACTATCACCCTTCTTCACATCCTGAGGAAAACTGATTTATCAGCAGTAATTACCAATGTTGCTAATGGAAATGTCTTGACCTGACAAAATCACAAGTGGTATTCAAGTTCTCTGAGGTATTTGATTAATTCATTAATTCATTTTCAAACTAGAATGGCACTCAGTGGAGCGCATACCTTTGCCTAGTGTTTTGTAAGATCACAGTGACCTTGGCCACCAAACTCTAATCAGTCTGTCTGAGGGTCCAAGTGAATGTTTGTATAAAATTTGAAAGAATTACCAAATGTCGTGTCCACCTTCACCTTTGACCACCACAATGTAAACAGTTCCTCTTTGACCCGATTTGCAAATTTCTATCATAGAGTTTTTGAGATATTGTATTGCAGAAACGTGGTGGAGGAGATCACAGACAGACTAGCGAAAAAGATACAAGTTTTGCTCAGCAAAAAGTTATTGTTAATAATTCTACACTAATAACTAATACTTACCGTGCTGGAGTGGGAACCAGATAGTTAGCTCATCACCATGGAAAGAAACAGGAATTATTTAAGAGGTGCTGGATTGATTTGCAGGATATCATCACATGTGTAACGCCGGGTTCACACCGGGCGACGCCGAAGCGAGGCGTAAGCGCAGCGCCAAGCCTCTGGCTCCCATCCACTCCCATGTTAAATCGTTGTGCTGAACACACCGGACGCTGAAGCATAGCGTTGCACCGCGGCTGCCTTGCGCCGTGCAGCGATCGTTTCGGCGTCGCGTCAATGTGATGACAGGAAAAACACTGAAAAATGATTTTAAACGATATTGACGACATATTTTATATGATATTAAAGATCAAATATGCATCCCATACTTTGTTTTCACCTTCTGTTGTCCAGGAGTTTTAATTTTACCACTTTTACCGACCACATTATTAAATGTCCCCCTCTGCCCATCCACTACAGCCACACAAGCAGACGTTCTTCAACATGGATGACATTAAATTAATAATTGAAGTGGAGAAGTACAGTGAGTTGTATGATCCTCGGAACATGTTGTATAAAGACAACACCATGAAAGACAAATGTTGGGACGCTGTTGCAGTTAATTTTGGAGCAACAAGTAAGTATATGCTTGAAAAAAATTATTAAAGGCCGTTTTTACTGCAGGCTGATAACAGCGGCGCTTCGGCGTCGCTACCGCGCCCGGTTTGAACAGCCAAGCGCTGGCGAGCTAGGGATTAGCGCTCACGCCTCGCTTCGGCGTCGCTCCGGAGTAATACTAACATCAATAACTATTTATTAGTTATATCTTTGTGGGTTTTTTAAGTTGTTAAGTTTTTAGTTCAGGTTAAGAGAATACGCTCCAGTTGCTAAGTCTCTGTTGCAGAAAACGTTTTTGTGAAGCCTCTACAACCACATTGGTTCTTAATCAAAGAGTCAAACTGTGCATGTCTCTCCAGGATAAGCACAAAGATTGTTGACCCATACAACAAGATCGTGGCCAGGATTACTCAGCTTGCCAGACTACAGGTAAGTCTCCACAATACCCTTCATGATTATCGTATTATAATAACTCTTCTGTAGCCGTTTTGTGACTCATTTAAATGGCAAAATAAATTGATTGTCAGGTTTTAACGCACAAGATAATTTTTCATTGATATGAAGGTTACCAAAACCCACAAAGAAATAATCACTATGTAGGACAGAGGCTCAGTTTCTGCCTGTGTGTAGGCAGGATATTTGTGATGCTCCGAGCTCCAAGCTGCTGTGCGTGCATGATGAAGGGAGCACATCTAGTCAGTGAGAACACTGGGCTGCGCTGCTCCTGTGTGTGCAGTGGAGGGAAATCATGATTAAATACTGATGAAACAGATGCTGTAAAAAGGTCAGTGTGGTTCTGAGAAGTCTCTCCCGGGCTAATGGCTAATGGAGTGTCACTCAGATTTTCTCTGCGGGTTTGTGTGTATGTGTGTTTGTTGTATCACTCTCAGTCTCTGGCTCCAGCAGCCATTGCGAGCTGGATCCGACTCAAACAGCAGCCAGTCAGTCACTGGGGAATCCACAGGCAGTGTGTGTCATTTCCCCTCTTGTCAACAACACATCTTCCTCTTTGTCCGCCTGAGATGATGAAGATGGAAAAACACATTCTGGAGATGTCTGCACTCTGCTCAATTCAATTCAGACTTATTTTTATAGCCCCATGCAAGCATTATCCAAAGATACCTGGTGCATAGTAAGGTCAAGACAGAAGGACTGTCTGTTTAAAATAAAAATCCACCTTAAGTGAGTCATATTTAAGTTGTATATTGTTAAAATGAATTTAAATGCAGCTCATGTAGCCTTAACATAAACCAAGTTGTAGAATCAACATCAGTTAATTCGCTTTTAGTGCATCCGGTTGACAACAGCAGTTTAGCCTGGTTTTAGATGTCTGACTCCCTGCCCACATTTTAAACCAAAAGTCATTTGAATGTTATTATCAGGCTCCTATAGCTGGCAACAATGATGTTATCTTCATTATTGAAGATCGTGATCTTTCACCAAAATTGTCACTGCCTCATAACAGGGACGTTTGCTTTACTTACATCAGCATCCCTTACAGATGGTTACTGGTAATGGTCAGGGTGATGGTCTCACAGAGAAGCCCTCACGTGAACCAACATGCAGGCACTACTGGACGGGTCATCACAACAAAGAACAGAGCAGCTCAGATTACAACACACAAAGAGGGACTGTTGCTTCAGTCTTTGCTCAGAATGCTGTGACCCCCACTATATCTAAGCATGCTAAAATAATTGTTTTCGGTTATATAAATGGTTTAAATCTGGTTTAAAACTTTTTAAAGAGCTCCACTCAAAAGTGCATGGTTTTAATAGAAATATGTAATAGAGTTTGTTCAGCAGGTCAGAACTAGAATGTCTTTTTGAACTTTGATAATAAGGTTGTTGGAAGTTGAAGGTTCGTCAACCATCTTGTAAAGAGAAAGTAAATCTTTGAATTTTTTGGAAAATAAGAAATGATTTGAACTGATAGAGCATCAGTGTCTAACTGCAGCATCTACAGACCAACCACTCAGTGGGAGTGGTATTTTGAACCTTGAAACTTTGCCCAAAATAGAGTTTACAGCAATTCCCACACACCCTGAAATCCTTTCTCTCTTCCTACTCCAGGTGGCCTGTGACCTTCTACGCCGGATTATTCGTATCTTGTACCTGAGCAAGAGACTCCAGAGTCAGCTTCAGGGAGGCAGTAGAGAGATCACCAAGGCTGCTCAGAGTCTCAATGAACTTGGTAAGGACATATTTTCAAATATTGTAGAAATGTGCAGATCTGGTAAAAGAGGAACTGTTTATATTTTGATGGTCAAAGGTGAAGGTCACTGTGATCTTACAAAACACTCTTATGTAAATAATATTTTAGCATCACCTTGATGGAATTTCTTTCAAGGAACAACAAGATTTTGGTCGTCAAACGTCAAGGTTACTGTGACCTCATATTTTTGTGAACGCGATATATATATATATATATCCGAAACAACCATATAGCATAAACATTCACTTGGACCCAAGGATGTCTTGATTAGAATTTGGTGGTCTAAGGTCAAGGTCACCCACTGTGACCTCACAAACCAATTTTTGTGATAGTATTATCGTAAGAATGCCCCTGAGATAGTCCTACATTCATACACTATTTTAAATTGTGCACACCATGTATGATTCTAGACAAATCCAGATGTAAACTGCAGCTGGACTACTTGGCTGAGTTTAACACCCACTAGGCAGTTGTTTTCACAAGCTTATGACTCAAGTATTAAGCGTATTGGTATTTATGTTCAAGACACAGTGGTAGCTGCACCCCTGAGTTCAATCAGGACAGATTTAAGACAACTTCACTTATATTCAACTTCCTGCTAAGCCCCAAAGTTATATAATTGATAGCAGCCATTTTAGGATTGTGGTGTCTAACAGTGGTTAGACAGGCTCTGAGAACTGTGTTTCCTTCTTGTGTCAGCAGAGGGAAAGTGATATTGATGCACTCCATGTCTCTGTCAGCAGTCTCTGTATCTATGTGCCATAATAACCTTAGTTATCTCAAATAATTATTTGTGACACAGCAGGTTAACAAGGACAAGTGACCACTTCTCTTTACACACACACACACACAAACACACGCATGCACACACACACACACACACACACACACACACACACACACACACACACACACACACACACACACACACACACACACACACAAACTCACACTTGCACAAATTCCATTGGCTTCAAAGACCTTTATTATGAGGTCAATGTCCTTGGTGTTCTCAAGCACAGCCCCAAAACTTAAAATGGATACAGTGTCCACCATTGATCTATTGCTGTACAATTGATCATATATATATATATATATATAACCATTGATCATTGATATCATAGACATATAATCCAATATACTCTACTTCTACGTGTAGTCATATTGACTTCTGCTGTATAATTTTACTTCGGTATGTGAACTTAAGGGCTGAAGGTTATATGACCTGTGTTGTTACTTATTGTAGGCTGATTTAATTTTATTCACGGTGACAACTTGTGGGTGTTGCCAAAGCTTTATCTTTACAATCTACTTTGTGATCCACTTTGAGTTCTGAAGAAGACTCACTAGTACAGTTAGCTTAATAAAACTGAGCCATTTGATTCTTTTGCAAGTATTACGGGCTGATATTAACTTAGAATTTGTGTGCAGTTGAACACGCTGGTTTGAGAGTGAACATTTCACAAGTTTTGATAAAAGCATAATTTATGTTGTGTTTATGTTATGTTGTGTTTTTTCTGCGTACAGTTTCATATGAAGAACAAGGAGAGCAAAGCAGTTCTGACACATATTGTACCTTTTGGTTGTTTATTACAAATGGTGACAAACAATATCAAGGTAATCTATGACTGTACATTTGTCTCATATTATGCTAACCAGGGAACACACACACTGCTGCTTACAGAGATATAACTCAATTGTCCTTGATAGCACAACACAACATCCCACAATAAAAAGCAATAAGTTACCATCTCCATGTGCCTACAATATCCACTTCAACAAGTCTTTGAAAAGTCTACAATAAGTGCTCACCTTGAACTTGCTTACATTCAGGTGCTGTTATTTTTCCCTTTTTACAAGTGATATTCAGAAACTCCCTCGCCCCATGTCATCTTCTCTGTGGTGATCATTTTAGTTTACATTTAGTAAGCTGCCCAAAATAAAAAATGTCAATGTTAATGAGTGTAGATCCGGTCTTTTTACCATGTTTAAAAAAAAAAGGGTTTGTATAAACCGATCATTGTATATAAACAGACCACACCTCTCCCCTTCGTCCCACTGTACATACATAGAGCCATAATATCGGCACAGTAGTGTTTGTGGGAATGAGCCACTATCTCAGCTGTTCCTCAAGATTTTGTTGTTGGTCCCATCTGTCAACAAGGGTGTGTTACGAATTCTGCAGCTATTCACCAGGGGGCGTCTCAAGTGTTTTTGCTTCACTTCTGGGGAGCAACCATGTTGTCCATCTTTTTTGATACAGTAATTGGCATAAACAGTTCTCTATTATCTTCCTCAAACACTTTCTAGATTGTCACTCCCAGTATAATAATTCCAATTTGCCCATATTTGACATATATACATTTGAATTACTCCGGATCCTGTGTGGAAAGACATTTTTGTCTTGCTTCTGTGTCCTCAAAGGTCACCTTCTTGTTTCTCTTGGGGTCAATCCATGAGTTATGGATGACCACATTGTTTGGTGTGGGGTCAGCTTCAACTACAGACACCACCCTCTTCTTCATTTTGCTCTTCAAAACCTTTTGGAACTTCTGCCGTGTGAAGGCATAGAGGAGAGGGTGAAAGATAGTTGTCCCATAGGCCATCACCAGGAAGCCCAGCCGGAGGCGTACAGTTAAATCACTGGGCCCAGTGCTGAGGATGATGGTGTTTAGCACAGTTATTGGAGTCCAGCAAAGTAAGAACGTGGAGATGATAAGAAGAGACATCCTGAAGACTCGCTTCTGTCTCTCCCGTCTTTCCCGATGTCGTTTTACTGCTCGTCTTAGAGCAATAATGACGGACACTGAAGCCCGCATGCCCAGAGGTGCATTTCCACCTGCCTTCACTCCTGTGCTGCTCTGTGAAGCATCAGTCGACTCTGCTTGTGTCGCAGTGCTTAAAGAGATAGTGTTTTTACTTTTGTGCTTTTTTTTAGGCAAGTTCTGCTGAAAGCGTGTCCCAATACGAATATTAAGTGCCTGAAGGATTTTGTAGTAAGTCACCAGCATTACTACAGCTGTGAAAAAGAATATAGGGATCTGTGCTAGCAGGTGATAGTACAAACCCATCTCTGTGTAGTACTCGTTTGTATGAGGTACTGTGACCACAGCAGTCTGGTTCAACAGGTCTGAGCCAGAGTTGATGAAGAAGCCTACTTCCACGAAGGGAACCAGGACACTGGAAAAGGATAAACCCCAAATAGATCCCAGGAGTGCTACTGCCCGGCTCATCGTAAGCACACGGTTTGCTGGCCGCACTGAGATGTCATAGCGGTCCACAGTGATGGCAAGGACGTTAGCAGCAGTAGCTACGCTTGCAAAAGAAACACAGGCCTCATGGAAACAGCACATCATGGCTGTGTCTGCCTCCGAAGGAAGTAGCACCACCACAGCTGTCATTGGAATGCAGCATACACATACCTGAAAACAGATAAGAATTCAGGTCACATCCCAAATTTCCATTTTTAATCTGGTTTTACGACCAAACCAAAACGGCATTCAGTTAGTGTGAAATATTTTCTGCCAGAATTTACATATGATATACAAAAAATGCATTTGTGGTTCATAATAATTCAGTAATTGCATATCTTTGTGCCATACTAACATTTGTAATTAATGAAAATGTCCAATACAAAAATCAGTCTGTATACAGTCTGTATATGAATACACCACCAGTGTAACTAAATCCTACTAGAATTATAGCATATATTTTTGTTGTTTATGGCCTCAGGGAACCTGTGTCAGAGCCCTGTCCATATCTGGTTCTGGTCTTCTTTATTTTTTCTATACTACAGTCAAGGAGTCCCTTAGACGGAACTGCTGCAATTATTACTGCAATTAAAAGTAGTGTAGAGGTATTGCCAGTTTCATTGTTGTCATAAGGTCACCACTGATAGTAACTGCATTTACTGCAAGATGCATCTCTGTTGCTTTTCTTTATTAATTTTCTCCTTTCAATTAATTACATACTTCATCACCACGGTTGCTCATTTAGCTCATTGTCTTGTCATTGCATAACTGGCATAATCAACGTTGCTCTGTTGAAAACGTTCTATCAACAGAGCAACGTTGTACATTATTTGCAGAGCTAAGCCACATGCTTATAATATGCACGTGTTGTGTTTATCACTCCCTGACTTTTACATGATTTGAGTTCCCTCCTGTCTAGTTGAAGACCCTCCCTTGTTGCCAGTCACTCAGTAAATGAAGATTAGCCATATGCAAACTGGGTGGACAGTATGATTGCTGTTTTGTATTGATTTGATATATGAGAGCATCCTTTAATTAACACTTGTGCCCACAGATGGCCCTGTTCGCTTTAAATCGCTGTTTGAGGAAATAGCTGGTGAAAGAGGTCGGAACTCACCAACACGTCCACCACATGCAGGTTCATGGTTATGATGTTCGAGACGGAGCTGATGAGGTTCTGTTTCATACAGTAGAGGACTAGCACAGTGAGGTTTGAGCTCAGACCCAAAACTATCTCCAAAAGCAGGAAGCCTGTCAGAGACACCTAGCAACATAGTGAGAGAACATGATGGAAATTATGCCAGGGCTTTAAGTTTTTTAGCCACAATTAATAAAAACATGGAACAAAATTTCATCTTACAAGGTCTTATAAAATATGTGTTCATAGTTTCTCAAACTTAAATTTTCAACCCTTTTTATTAATTTTTATAAAAATATAATAAACATTCACCTGCTCTTAAGCAGAATGTTTTAGTGAAAAGCAATGTAGGAAGTGTGTGAGAGGCTTTCCCAGTACCTGGAAGCTGATGGGGTAGACAGCCTCAGATGAGGTCATGTCAAGGTCATAGGGGTCAGCAGTGTCAATCACAGTCATGTTGCTCATGGTGGCTGCAGAGATCAGCATGGGAGATGTGTGCATTATCCTGGCAGGAGGAAGACGCCTGGAGAGCAGTTTGAACACAATTTTGTTATTGTTACTGCTGCATATACATTTCCACCAGATAATTTTTTTAAGGTTTGTTTACCTTTTACCACTCCACTGAGCTTGCTGCTGACATTGCCCTTTGCTCTTATTTGAAAGTTATTTACAATACTTGAAATTAGGGTTGGGTTAGGGTCAGGGTTATGCTAGGCTGTCATCAACTCTCTCTCTATATATATATATATTTTATCTAAATTATGAATTAGAGAAAACAATTTCCATTTTTTCCATTACTTTCTGCAATAGAGGCTGAAAGATTGAGCTTTGTCTTCTGAATGTTTAAGTATATTTTTTGAACAGGGTGTATCTTTGTTTAAAGTTTTAGTCAGAATCTTTTGCATATTAAATAAAGTTATTATTATATTAAATTGTTGCGATTTCTGTGATAAGATCACATGTTCGAAAACCTTAAGGCCCTTTTTTCAGAATGGTTACGCACTTAAACTCATGTTGAAGCAACGCAAGGGTGAAAGACGAATCAAAGTATCCCCTTTGTATTTTTTCATGGATGCAGTTTGTTTCCTTTGAATTATCAAGGCATACAAAAACATAATTGCCAAACTAGACTTGTGACTGAAGTTATTTCCTGGCAAATTTGAAAAATTAGGTCAGGTAAAAATGAGTCGTGCTAAAATTGCTTAGGCAATGGTAAACAACAAAGAAGAAAGTTTTTCAGATTAGACATGTTTCGTGTACTATTCACACAGTCATTTGATGGCGATACTGACAAAAAAAGCACCAAACACGGTATTCTTGATTGTAGAATCAGAATCCTATTACCACTAGTTATACTAGTGTATGCCATAGAATACAAGTGCTATATTGTCGGTTTTTGGTAGAAAGTGCCATAATGTTTTTTATGGTACACAGATTTTATTACCAGAGTTGGTATGTAGGTGAATAAAGCAAACAAATCCAGAATGATTAAAATGAAGTCGAAAATATTGAACAGCATCTGAAATTCGGATATTCCCTCTTTCCAACCTTTGACCTTTCATCAAAAAGAGGTGTTATGAGCACAACCTTCTAATGTGCAGAAATGAGATGTAAGCAGGGCTGAAGTTCAGACGTGTCTACCTTCAGGTGTGATTTGACAACAGATTAAGCCACTGGGTTTCTAATCTACCGATAAAGGGGCAAGACTTCATCTTTGAATCAATGCCTCAGAAAGCCATTTGAGACCCTTGGATTATTTAGTCTTAACAATCTAAATGCAAGCATACTTGTTTATGTGGTTGGACCAATTGGTCCCATGTGGGTTGGACTAAAGATAACTAGGTCAAATTGAGAAATCAGAATCAAACTCACCACTCCCTCCCAGCAGAAGCTTCTCCAGCTCAGCAGCTATCAAAGTGGCGCCCAAGGAATTTGCTAGAGAAGGTCAGAACATCCCTCCATGTTTGACTTGACCAGCTCAGTCTGTAACGCAACTTGATTCGTACCATTCTTTTGTGAACTTGTCGATATTTGACACAACTTGAAAAGTCTTCACTGAACTTATGCTATGGCAATACTGGCTCCACTCAGGCGAAGGGAAGGGGCTGGTTGTGAAACCCCGAAAGCAACACACGCCTACCCCTCATTGGGGGGCATGTGGTTAGCAACATCACTGCAGTGAACTACAATCAATGCTTTCTTTCATGCAGACCTCTGTCTTGTCATTGTCTGTTGTGCTTGAATCACTGCTTTCAGTGTCATCCCCGCCTGACTACTCTACTTTTCAGGTGTTCTCATTCTTCACTTTATCTCCCTGGAGATGGTGATCCTCACGATATGGTCCATAGCACCATGTCAGGTTTGTGATTTCATATTCCATAGAAGTTTCACCGGGGGAAAGTGCAGATTGTAGGCTCCAAGGTTAGAGGCAGACTTTCACCAAATCTCACAAGATTGGATGTTGGTCATATAGAGTCATTGGGGATCATCCAAAGAGACTCTTGGACATCCACAGCTTTCTTACACTAACTTCATCCTTCATAGGCTGTGAGAGAGGAATTGTTTGAAACAGAGAATTACTTTATGTCCATTTGGTATCATCATCATCACGTTCTCCCTTGTGCTCTTCCTCCATTACAATCCATTATCGATTCTGCAGAGGTGAAGAATAAAAGATTTCATTAGAGTAAAGAAAGAAATGTTTCACATTATTATCTGATAATTTCTCTCTGGTTGACACAATGCGTAATTTGTCTGGCATCTAATTTTAACTCATTAATCCTCCCTTATTTCTTGCTCTTTCTGGACTGGATGCCTATCTCTGTGAGGGCTTGTGCTCATGTTGGTGTGCATGGCAAATTGGTTTTGATGCTTGCCTTTTGCCTTTGATGCTTCTCATCATGTGTTTTTCATCAAATGAGGGCTGAACACTGGATCTCTGCAAGACAGGCCGCACACTTTCTTAGTAAGACAGTTCGGGATTGAGCTGGATTGTCTTTGGATTTGAAAGTAGATACAAAATTGGAAGCTTGTTGTGTTTAGACATTGACCAATAACTTAAATAATATTAATATTGGTATCTAAAGAAAGGAATAGTTCATAATCTAAGAATGAATCACGTTCCTGTTTACATATCCTAATATCTATAATGTTATTGACCGGTATAAACATTTGTATTTACACTTTGCATTATGATTGTGTGCTATTTGAAGAAAACACTATAACAATGCCACACTCAATCAAGGAGTATTTTCCAACAACTTTTAAGGTAGTTATGTATACTCTCCCAATGTTTTTCGGTTGTTGGCCCCATCATAGGAAGATGCATTGCCTGTGGCCAAAACATGGTACTGGAGTGTGGGATAAATTGACAGCTGTGGGCATACTCTAACCTTAACCAAGCAAAATGTTCCTAAACCCAGCCAGTCAATCACGTCCAATCTCATGGAACACCCACAACCGTCAGCATGCCTACTAATTTCTGGCAAAACCCCCAGATTTCATGGCTGCTTTTGGTAGCATTTATATAAAGTATTTCTTCAATAGGAAGCCTAGATCCGAGTTAGTTGTCAGATAACACATTTGCAGAGATTTTAGTAATCAGTTAATCATTTGTCATTGATTAAGCAAAATTGAAAAGCATTCCATAATTTCACCATTAGCTTAAAATTTGATTATATCATTGACTACATCAATGTCGTCTCACATAGCCAGACTAGCGCTGCGGAAATAATCAGATTTCGATGGAAATCATATCCTCTCAATATTAAGCATATATTAATGTTGTGTAAATCAATCCAGCCTCAAACATTTTCCGCTTCTTTCTGTGATGAGCAAATCCCGTCCCTCCCTCTTTCTCTCTAATAGAGTGGTAGAAGCCGTGTTGCAGAAACCTCTGGATTATGCCTCAAACCTCTTGCTCTCTCTTTCTCATTGACAATGGAGACTAAAACAAAAGTTGAATGTACATCCACAAATAACAACAATATCAAGCAGACACTGGGATGTTCTTTCTCTGACCTTCTCATTCCATTTTTTTATCAGCAGGACTATGTGTGTGCACGTGTGCTCAAACGTGAAACTATAGTGGGGCACGGGAGCTGTATTTTCATGAGCTCAAAGTCTTTGAATTGTAATCTAGCAATTACTACTAAAGGTCTGCCTAAATATTTACTTGAAAGTGAATAGGCCTGCATTGTTTAGCATCGTCAATGTAATCAGAACATGTAATTATTCAAATTTTTTCAAATGACGCAACATTGGTAACATTATTACTCACATATCCAGATCGTTTTCTATACATAAACAGTCACCAACATATTCAAAAAAAGCAACAATATGTACCAATTACAAATTGTTTAAATGCCCTGAAAATGTGTCAATTTTTCATGTTATCTACTTATTTTCTAGTTCAGTTAAGATGGAAAAAATTACAAGAAATTATAAAGTGATTGATGGGTACAGCCCTATTAACTTTTTGAAGAATTAAACGTTTTGCCTCTGCCCTCTCTGACTTCTTCTTGACCTGATCTTGCACTGATTACCTTTAGCTCTGCTTCTGTGTATAATCCCAAATTAGATAAACTGAATTCGAGGCTTAATAGTGCACATTTAATCTTGTTCTTTTTTCTTTTATCTGTATCTTTTGTTACATACAAAATATCTGTCCTCTGACTGACCTCACTAAGGACATATTTTAAGTTCTGTCTGAAGTCTGATTCGTATTTTGTTCTAAGAGCTTTTCTACAATAGGAGAGCTGGTCTGTTTGGGAGGAAGTGAAATCAGCTACGCCTGTGAAGAGCCATGTTCCTTGTTGTTTGACAGCCACTCATTTTGTGTAATTATACACCACTTAAAAGCAATCTGTGTGACCCGTGGGCTCAACAACATGCTGTGTGTTTGCCTCGAGCTGAATGTGTTGATTTTACTGAGCCTCCGTGCAACACATTCACATTGCCTCGCTGTCGGCACACCAATAGCGGTGTTGCTCTAAGACTGTGCCGTGTGTCAATTTACCTCCAGATGAAGACCATTCCTCAGTGATCCTTGGGTCTGCTGGAGTTGGTTGAAGGGCTGAACAATCGCAATCCCCTAAAGCGGTGTAGTGCTCACAGGTGATAACCCCGATTTCATTTAGCCGTCCATCATTCGGGATCACACCACACTGTTCAGTCATTTCTGGATGGAAATTGGACTGGTAGAAAGCATGCAGCCACAGAGCCTGGAGAGACGAAGGAGATACTGACACCTCTGCTCTGCCTCCCCCTCTCTTCTTCTCTGCTGCTGTTCTGTCTCTGTCCTGCTTCCTGCCTCTCTCGATCTGCCTTTAGTAGCCCTCCTACTCATCCCTTGCTCCCTCCCCCTCCTTCTCTCCACTCTAACACCATCTTCTCCTCTTCTCTTTTTCCTTTTTACACCTCTGTGCAAGACTAATTGGACTCATAAAACAGATTGAACACCGTATTTTCCCCTCATTTCTCGGGTGTTTCTGACTTTCCTTTGACATCTTTCTTTGTGTTTGTTGCTAAACATTATCCAACTTCAACTCTTTTCTGAAATGCAAGGACAACACAGATCTTTTTTTGCGCCACATGTCCTTAAGTTTGTTTGCCCTCAGTTAAGGGCACAGGTGGCCATGTCAATACTAATGGCAGCATCCTCCCTAGCAGGACTTTGGCCACTCCTCCACTGTTTGTGTTTGCATAGCAACTGCCGGATGGTACATGCTTAATTGTCCCAGTCTGGCTACCAATGGAGCAGTCACCATTTTGCCTTTATTGACTGGTGAGCCTATCTGGTAGCTAGTGGTAGGTAGATAGTGAATGGACTATCAAGGGCAACTTCACAGAACCAATGGTCAAAGGAAGCACATAATCATAATTCAGTAAAAAATTCAAATCTGTTTTCATGTGTGCACTCTCATACACCGATAAAACGAGAATACACAATTTTGTATCTCGGCTCCTCATATCTCACACTCGCTTATGGCATGTGAGCAGAGAAACACCTTTTTAGATCCTGTCTCTTTACTGTCATGTGCAACTCAGTGGGGGGCATGTTTTCCTCGAGAAACAAGGCTTAAGTGAGAGCGAAATAGATGCCAGATAGCTGGATCATGGAGAGGGAGAAAAAGATGATTGCAGCCTTTATTCTTCTGAGCAAACATGAATGCGAGATAGGAACAGAAATTGAAGACAGCTCACATACTGAGAGAAAACCTTTTTTTCCCAAAACAATGAGGACAAAGCTGTATGAAGGCCAATTTCCCACCTAAAATGCTCTAAGCCCAATATGGCGCGACAAAGAATATCGATAAAGGTTTAATTTCTGCATTAATATTGCAACATGATGTTTTTTCTGCTGGCAAACCTAAAGGCTACTAGCCCTGTTCTAGTCACCAGCTGTGCACATGAGTGACAACCAGTTCATAGATGAGTATTAAATTGATTAAAGAGCAGTCATAAACCATCATGCTGCCTCGGTTCTGGAGTTACTCAAAGCATTACACAATGATTAAACCACATCTGCCCTATTAAGTGTTTATTTAATTTGTAAAAAATATTCAATAATGATTAAAATAAGAAGCCACATTAATCGTACACATCTTAGCTCCATAAAAATGGGTTGGGGTTAGAAATGTCCTGCTTTTCACTCATTGTGTCATAATAATAGACAATGAACACTATATTTGTTGGGGATGCTGTTTGATATAAAATAGTCAACATTACCTGATAAAGGAATAGTTTGCTATAGTTACTAATAAATTAAAATATTGAAATTATACATTTTATTATTTAGGTGTCCTCTGATAAACTAGTTAGTGACTAAGGCTACAACAAGTTGCAACTGCTTCACAGTAAGTCTTAACAAAGACAGAAAGGGGATGATTATATACTGTAAGCTTATTACCAAATATGTTAGTCCAGGTTGGTGCACAGTGGATGATCCCTGTCGTAATGTTGATGGAGTTGGTGCTAGTTGGAGACCTGATCAGGGAAACCCAAAAGAAGCACAAAATATCCGGCCTTTTATGAAAAATTAGGTGCTCCGTGCTTACATAATGTGACATATTTTCAAAGTAAGTAAGGAAGGAAGTGGATAGGGGTATCAAATGAGTATCAAACATGATAAAAAACTGAGCACTCAATTCTCTGATATCCAGTTTTGATTTCAGAAAGTAAATTTCATTTCATTGTGTCTTTAAGCAAATGCACACATTGTCATATCATGGTTTACACTAGTTGTGACACAGTGCAGTGGCACAGCTGCTTCTTTATACATGAGACTGTTTCAGACATTCTTGTTCTGGAAAGCAAAAAAAAAACTCATGCTCTGTTCTGGCAGAGTTCTGTACTGTGTTGTTACACAGATCATTCTAGACTAAATGGTTGTCAGACAATGTGTGTTCTTTCAAAAGTTAAGCCTTAAAAAATTGAATAATAATTTATTATACTTTAATCAATTGGCTTAGGGGGTCTTGAATGCTTTCAAACATTGTGGCAATACATTTTATCCATTGTAGTTGCAGTGAAGCCAGTCTGACTGCAGCCAATAGGTATGTTCACATAGAGTCTTATATTCCTAGAATTATCCATTGTATATGAAGTCATCCGTCTTGACACCAATTTGAGTGGGGGCATGCATTTCACCATTTACCGAGACAGCTGTTTCCAAACTGTGCTCTGCTGAGAATTTGCGCTTAATGCAAACTCTAAAGCTGAACTTGACTGGATGGCCAGATGGCAGGAAAATAGGGAATAACAACAACAGCACTCGCCATCTCCCTTTCATTGCTTCAATCAGTAAACGCATCAAAGAGATAAAATTGCCATAATGTGACCATCAGTTTTTAGATAACTTGTTTACCAGCTTTTTTTCTCCAGCCATAATGCATTATGTGTCTGGTGTATTTTGTCTAGCCACTGACTATGCAAATTGTACCTTTGTCTACTTTAGCTTATTCCCATCCACCACCCACTCTGCTGATCACCTCATTTTTCAAGCATAACAAAGCTGTGATAGTTCTGATGTTGGTATGTGTAGGCTCTCGTATGGGTTACCTGCGATGATTGGTAACGGTCATCTCTTGTCCAATGAAGATTGAGCTGATTAAATTTCCACAGCATTGAAAACGGGCACATCTGTTCCCCCTGGGAATGAACACAAGGCTATGACGATGTAATCTCATGGTCTAGAGCACATGGAGCAAGATCATTTAGTCCATGTCTGAATCCACTTTTGTGAGTTTAACAATGGAAATGTTGCAGCACCAGATGCATGCTTCAAAGGGATTCATGTAGTGTCTAAATCAATCATGTGCCGTCTCCCAATCCCTTTAAAAAACAGGTGCACTTTTACCTTGATATATTGCTTTTGTAATGGCAAATTTGCTAGGTGGTAATATATGTGCTAATTAATTGTGCTAATCAAATAATCAATAATTAATACAAATTCTAAAGAATTATTTTGATACTGAAATACAGTGAAACACTGCAATATTGGATTCAGACCAATTTTTGTTGGTCGCAAGTGCAAATGGTGTCTGCTGCCTCAAGATAGATGTGAAATCCCAAAGCAACGGACCACAGCTCATTTTAAGACTAAAACACCCAATGGTGCTCATATGGATACAAGCACATTTTATATGGAAAACCAAGCACATTTTATATGGAAAACAACAATTGAAGCTAGAAAGGAAAATGACAATTTCCTTTCTAGTGTGTGTGTGTGTGTGTGTGTGTGTGTGTGTGTGTGTGTGTGTGTGTGTGTGTGTGTGTGTGTGTGTGTGTGTGTGTGTGTGTGTGTGTGTGTGTGTGTGTGTGTGTGTGTGTGTGTGTGTGTGTGTGTGTGTGTGTGTGTGTGTGTGTGTGTGTGTGTGTGTGTGTGTGTGTGTGTGTGTGTGTGTATTTATCCCTGACCATATTATGACACAAGTTAGAAAGGACTAACCTCACCTTTTCCCCTTTCTCTTACAAACATATCTAAACATGCAAAGGGATGCTGGGCTCAGCTGTTCCATCGTGGTATCTGGCAGGCTTTGTTGTTGGGTTGAGGCTTTGAGCGGATTGCTTTTGAATTGAATGTGGCTTCTGTCAAATTCCCCGAATCCTCTGTGTCTCAGCCCGCCACCTGCCTGATAATACTCTCCATCTCTCTGTCTCTCTTGGAAGAAGAGCAAACAATGTGCTGCTCTAGACAAATAGCACATCTAAAATGGTTTGCTATCAGTCCCAACACTCCACACCTCTCCTCTTATATTGAGAGGCTGATTTCCCTGTATCGTTTTATCTTACTGTTTTAAAAAACAAATAATTTTAGATAAGGGCTGAAATCAAAAGTGGGTTGGACTTGAGACAAAAGAAATGAACAAGAACAGGATAAAGAAAGATTTCATGTTTCGATTTCATGGAAGTACAGTTAACTGTTTTATTCATATCAGTAAAATCAACTGCAAACTAACATGTATCTAATTTTAGAGGTGAGACTGATCATCCCACTGCATCTTGAAAAGGTGTATCTTGTCACCTGTTCGATATTGGAATTTGGGGGCAGATATCCAACTATATGTGTAACCTTGAGAAACCAACAACATGACAGTCACATGCATTGATTGGCCATGTATGTAGAGAAAATACCTTTTTAAACTTCTCTTTTTATTGTTCACACAAATACATTGCAGTTCACACTTTCCCATTCAAATGGTATCAGACTGTATTTAGTCTGCTTTTCTTTAGTACAAATTCATGCTCACAATGGACTACCAGGGATGTTGGGTGTCCATGTTAAAAAAGCCAGCATTGCAAATCTTCAGAGGAACATGTGCTACAATGATTCCTGTAAGACAAAAGTCCCGGTTTTTGTCGGTTCTCTCCTGACACTGACATATGAATGTTATTGCTCTGGGCCTCAGTTCTAACTTCAGCAGGACCAAAGCATGTCTCCATGCACCGCTGTAGGGACTGCAATGACTTTATGATCTGTATTTTAACAGTACAACCGCATTTTTCTCTTGACTTTGCATTTTACTGAGATGACCAAGTTGATCAACCTGGCAGGTCAGAATAGTTAGTTATTTTGCCACTGAAGACATTTGACCACATTCATCTTACCAGTATGTGTGGAGAAAGTGGTCTCCATGGAAACACAGAAAGAAGGTGTTTATAATACATTGCAGTATTTTCAGTGCTCAAAATACTGCAAGAAAAGATTCAAAGATTCACAGCACAATCACTACATGAAATAGAGAAAGGAGAACAGAGCAGCCTTAGGACGCTTTAGGAGAGTAGGCATCCTCTGGATGACATGTCAACATGACACTCTAACTTCTTGCCCTAAGAGTACCAGTCCTGGTTCACAGATCTTTAGCAGGCTTTGAGATAATTGCCACAAAAAAGGATATATAGCGAACTGTTTTCTTTTAAAGGTTTTGGCTGCTTTGTGTACTATATATACTCATATCAAATCATATCCATATTTACCACATATAAAGAGCTGTTTTTAAATGTAGTTGTAAGTTAACTAGTCGGTGGTTTTGGACAAACATTAGACATTTCTCCATTTAAAAGTAATTTAAGATTAAGTAATTTAAGATTAAGATCCATTTATTTGTCCCAAACACATGCACAGACATGCAAAGGCACACTCCTGCCGGTAGGGAAATTTAATCTCTGCTTTTTACCCATCTGGTGCAGGACACTACAGAGTAGTGAGCGACCATGTACGGCGCTCGGGGAGCAGATGTTTGGGGAGTAAGGTGCCTTGCTCAGGGGCACTAGACAGGGTAGGGAGACTCTTGGATTTTTGGACAGATCAATCCAGGTTCGTCTTTTGTTGTCTCTCCGTGGAGTCGAACCAGAGACGAACCAGAGACCTTCTCTGCCCATAGTCCAAGTTTCTGCCACTAGACCACCGCCATTTGACTTCTCTGTCAACTTTATTCCACTGTCAACCGATTACTATCTACAGTATATCACTATTTTCATTATTTTCAAAGGGTATCATACAGCAGCTGCGGATACGTTGTTTGCTTCTCATGAAAGCTGCTTTGTAAAATCTGTTCAGTCTTTACCATGCCAGTTAATCTAATATAAGGAATGTGTGCAGTGCATAAAGCACTGTATGAGGACATTGACTTCAGTACATTCTATAACTGCCAAAACTCATGGTCAAAGAGGTGGAAATGAAATGTCAAATGTACTGTATTTTACATCCACATGCACACTATTTCTTTGTTTGCATTTTAAACGTGTTTTTTTAGTAATAGCAACGTTGTTAATGTCAAAAACGCTGCCTCTGTATCTCCTCCAGCTGACACTCTATTGGGCTCTGTAGGTCATTTCTCAAAGATGTCCCTGTAGACAAACATAAAACACAGTTCATGGCTGAGTACTAACCGGATGTAATGTGACAGTGGGATATAAATAGCAGTATTTCCCTGTGGAAAACCTTTAATCTTGGTTATTGATGTTCTTTTTTAACCAACCTCAGATAAAAAATCCTGCATTGTCAGTTCCTGGTTTAGAATTGGTTATTGCAATGACATTGAATTTCAACAGCCGTTTTCAGACATGATGTCTGGGGTCTGGAGAATTCGATCAGGATTTAACCCAGACTTTGATTTCACACATGAAGAACTCATCGGGAGGTTCTCTGCAAAGATGCGTTCACAACAGCAATAAATCCTCTGCATTATTCAGGCGAGAGGTGGAGCAGCCGGTCGCAGCAGACAGGGGCAGGAAGTGACGCATTGACTCCAAAGTAGAGATTACAGGATTTTCTTGGCTCTTAATACCAAAAAATCTCAACATCTTCATGTGCGTTTTCTGCATGTATTACACTGCCTTTTCATTGGGAGATCTTTTTTTCTTTTGGGATTTTTTTGGGGATTTCTGTGTCTTTATACTAGGGGGCCAGGTCTGTAGATAATCCGGAGCCTCTCACTCAAACATTTGCATTTGTGGTCGTGGCAATGAGAATATTATTTAGAAAATAATTTAGCATATTATTTGTGATAATCTTGACAAATGCTACGTTACCCTGATTCTAGCAACACTACCACTGCCTCTGTGTCAGCTGAAAGGTACAATTCGACAGATTTGCCACCTACTAGTGAATGGTTAGGTCAAATTGGAACAAAATACTACATTACTCAGTATCAGGTTGAATGATTACAATTAACTATATTCAGTATGATATTCAGTGTCGTAGAAATGACATGAACAAAGATAGATTTTATACACACATTTTATTCATAGACTGATGTGCTTTCCTTTTCTCTAATTGGGTACTCCTCAGTTGCTCCTTGAAGCTTTACAAATTAAAATCACTATATCTTCCTCTAATATACTGTACGACCAGGCCTGTGTAAACGAACAGGGCAGGATGGAAATGTTTAACACACAGTCAGAAGGGATATGTGCTTCTCGGAAACAAGTGCTGCTGACAAATCTGTCGAGCTGATGAGTCCAACTGTCATCTTCTCTGTCCAGTTTAATATCCGAAATATAATAATTTAATCACAAAGAAGATGTGTTGTTGAAGATTGATATTGATTGAGCTATTGTTGTGTAAGTGATTACATGACCAGTCAGTCATCTCAAGAAACCATCCCCTGGTGTCAATGGAAAAACCTTGAAACAATAAACTGTAGTGTTTTGCATTAGAGCAAACGCTTGCTAACATGTACAACAGAGACCGAATGACAGGTATAAAGACAGAGATTTTAAATCTCAGTCTGGCTGTCTAAGAGGATAATAAAAACCTCATGGATGTTTTGATGGCCCACTGACTGGGCAGCAGAGGTGTAAAAAGTACTGACATTTTTTACTCAAGTAAAAGTTCCTTTACTTTGATGCAATTTTACTTAAGTATAAGTAAAAGTACCCATCTAAAAATCTACTCAAGTAAAAGTAAAAAGTATTTCATTTAAAATGTACTTTAAATAAAAGTTACTTAGTTACTTCAAACTACTTGATGGGGGCAGCTCCTATACAGTGCAAATAGGGACAAGGGGGTCATAAATCCAATCCAAAAACATTTATTTTTAATTATAGGAGAATCTTTACAAATATAAGTGCAATGACATTAAACATGTCAAACATTTAACATGTCAACACAACATTTAAGAACTTTTGGGAGGACATGTCAAGACATGAACCACATGTAAGCTAAAATAAAAAGTAAAAATGCTGCTGTTCCACTGTATGTTTAAACTTTTGGTTAAAATTTGATCCACCTTTAGAGCACTAGTCTACAAACTTCTTGTTGAGTTTGAGCATTATATAGCTGTTGCCTCTTTTGCGTTTGAAGGCAAACTGGCAGTTGGCAGTATCTTTCCCTGTGTTGCCGATGGTATGTCTGACTCTGACAGACATGTCAGTATGTGAGACAGAAAGAGACAACGACAGCTAGGCAAAAAGAAATTGCACACAGCTCTACAATAAATCAACAGGGAAAAACAATCGGGTAAAAAACTTTCAGGTCATTATATAACATGTGGGACAAACTGAACTTGTCAAGTTCACAGTTTATAATTAATTTAAATTGCTGCCATTAGTACAATTATTTTATTTTTATTTATTTTGATAGTAACTCTCCTATTCATCTTCACCGAGCCATTTCATCTATCAACAACTTTGTTTAAGTGTTCTTTCTTTTTTTTGGACATTTAATTTGTAATATGCTAGGCTAACAAAGCTTTTTATCAAACATTATTATTTATTAATGTATGTAGTTACATTATTCATGTTATAGTGTTGACTTTTTGTCTGGTTGCTTTTTATTTTATATTTAAATAACGTCAAAGGTATAATCTGCCTTTTGTTATTATGGTTGTGTTCACATTTCTAAATTTTGAATGAGAAACCAACGTGATGCAGTACAGATCCAAAACAATAACAGTGAAAAGCTAAGTGTGAATATCTAAATGCTCAGACACGGAAGTGTGTGAACAGAAAAGTGTAAACTTGTTACTCAGATTTCCTGGTGGCGTTGTATTCAATACAATATATTGTTTCTAGTATTCAGTTTCCTTTTGCATTTACATTGACACTTGAAACACAAGAAATGCAATACACTCCAATACAGTGGGGCAGCTCAGGAGGTACTGCAGGTCCATGGTTCTAGCCCCTGCTCCTTAAGTCTGCATGTCAAAGCGTCCTTGGGTAAAAACACTAAACTCTAAAGTGAGTGGGGGAATGGGATGTGTGACAGAGGAGCATCTATAAATAGGAGCAGCGTATGTGCATGTGACTTGTAGCGAGAGGTGCTTTGAGTGGTCATTAACAGTAGGAAAGTGCTATATAAATGCAGTCCATTTACAACAACTATACCAACCAACCTTAAGAGTTGAAGCAACAGTAGCACTCTGTCTCTCAAGACACCAGCTGTTCTGCATGTCCTGGAAAGTATGTGAGGGCCTTGTGGAAAGCATCTTCTTACACAATCATGTGGTCGTCAACACTAAGCAGAAAAAACAGTCAATCTTTGGGAGGCCACAAAAGCAGCAGAGTAGTATGATGAACAGAGAAGTAAAGCTGAAAGATGTATTTATGACTCTCCTGATCGATCCACTGAACAGTTAGATTTTCTACCTTCTGGGAGAAAATAATCATCATTAATAACTAATAGAATTGTAATCAAAACTTTTTGTCCTACAAGCTTTAAGGTATCATAAAACCAGAATCTGGCAGATTTGGAAACAGGTGGTCTTCCTGAATCTGCTGCAGTTACTTGTGTGGTAGTTTAATGTGATATAGTGTGTAGTAGTCTAGAATTGTTAGGTTTTTATGACTGGTTTTATGATAAAACCAAAGGCAAGTTTCCACACGGTAGATAAATACGTTTTTGCATTTGTCAACAATACAATTACTTACTTACTTATTACCATGAGCATATGGCGCTTTTGGAATGTAGGGGAGATTTTACAAAAAACATGCTATTTCTTGTGTGTTTGTGTATTTACTGTACGTATTGACCTGTGTCCTTGTTCTCTCTCAAGACTACCTGTCACAAGGTGTGGATCTGAGCGGCATTGAGGTGATTGAGAATGACCTGCTGCTGATCAGTAGAGCCAGACTGGAGGTGGAGAACCAAGCTAAGAGACTGTTGGAGCAGGGCATGGAGATCCAGGTACACTCAAGCACATATATACTATACTAACACAGATTTCTTCTTTTGGTCTCATTGGATTGTCCAGGAACTGACTTTAAAATCAGTTGTAAGCAGGGATTAAATAGTTTTTTTTCAGTAAATGGTAAATGGTATTGTATTTATATAGCGCTTTTCCAGTCTTGATGACCACTCAAAGCGCTTTACAGTACAGTTTTATATTCACCCATTCACAAACACATTCATAGTGCATCTATTCGCAGCACTTTGTTATTCTATGGGGGGCCATTCGGGGTTCAGCATATATTCGAGTTACATGGGGGTGTTTTAGTGTAGCATGTCTTTATTCTTTATTTCCCCCTTTTTTTGTGCACCTGCCTTTATACAGTGCTGTGAAAAAGCATTTGCTCCATTCCTGATTTTTTTTTTGTTGCATATTTGTCACACTTAAATGATTCAGATCATCAAACTATTTTTAATATTAGACAAAGATAACCAGAGGTAATACAAAATGCAGTTTTTAAATGATGATTTCATTCATTAAGGGAAAAAAGCCATCCAAACCTACCTGGCCTTATGTTGATAATTCCCCCTGTAAGTGATATTGCGAAAATACTGCACCACAGACTTAAGATCCGTTTTTGTTGGTCAAAAGTGCAATCGTTCTCTGCGGTCTCAAGATAGAAATGAATCAACAATGCTCCTGACCGCAGCTCATTATAACACCACTGCACCCATGGGTGCTCAGATGAGAGTGAGTGCATCTCCTACATGGGTGTTGCTGTGTTGATCTGAAACTATCAAAGAAAATGGCTTGGCTCTGCTCTGTGCGAAGTGTAAGATGGAACATCTTTACAGAAACCGTTGTCGAGAGGAGACGAGCTGTGTTGAAGACTGTTTCTCTCTCCAAACGAATACACGGTATAATTCAGCCAAGCGAGTCTTAAAGCAGCGGAGTAATCTATATGATGTAATTGTTGTTTTACTAATGGTATGACTGCGGTGGAGGTTGTTATGCATTTATCAGAATGTTGGGTTGTTGTTGGGTCATGTTAACGGCAGTGAGATTCTACATCAATGCTTTTTGGTCGGGGGACTCAAGAGAGAGAAAGAAAGACAAAATTGTCATGATAGAAACAGCAGAGGTTATGGGTGTTGACTACCTTGACAAGTATAAGGGAAAAACTCAGAAAAACATCGGATCCTACAAATCCCTAAATGCAATTTATCAGCATAGTTGTGGATATAATCTCACAGCCTTTCTGTTGAATAACTGAAGCTTTATGCCTCTTGCAAGAGAATCCTGATATCATCATCATTTTAAGACTCTGGAAACAGCGCTTTCAGAGCCACACACTGTTTGTAATGGTTTGATAGGACTCATGTGTTGGCCTCTCGTCTTTCTCTCTGATATTTTTTCAAAATCTATGGTGAACATACTGCAGCTTGAACAAAGAAAGCACACAGAGCATGTTCCCACTCTGGCACCGCCTACTCAGCTGACGTCCTCTGGCCTGTTTTTGTTTCATAATGAACCAAAAATATTCACTTCTCAGTGTTTCACATACATTGATTTATGTGAAGCAACCACCGCAATATCAACACTGACTACCACATATTGACTTTCTAAATTTTCTGCTATTTCAACTGGGTAACATCTCATGTGATGAGTAAAATCGTACATGATCTGCAACCTGCAATGACTTGAACTTGCTTAAGATACATGATTCATCACAGTTAACCTTTAATGAGAATTCCACTGTTAATCAATGCCAGTCGGATCATCATCTATTTGCACAACCCTAATATAGCGTAACAGTGAGCTCCCAGTTTAAGAATTTTATTCTATTCAGAGCAAAACATTTCTTTTTTCTTTTTAAGAGTCAATGACTTCTAGCGCTTCTTGAATTTAACCTTGTTGTAGTGATTTCCATCCTTGAACTTTTTTCCTCATCTGACAAACTGCAGCATGTTCGAATGAGAAATCATGGTTGACCTGTAGTAAACCTAATGTAACGCTCCACCAATCAGAGACGTTGTACATTGAATAAAACATGTTATTCTTAATTTGCAGTGGATATAATATGGACTTTTGACTTCTACGGAGCATATAACATTGTTTCACAATCTTGTATTGATATGCAATATGATAGCTTTTTTAATCACGTCACAATTCAGAATGTGACTGGGATTTTACCTCTGGAATCACACTCATGTTATTTTTGGGGGCATAATCAATTTGCTAAAAATGAGATAATACACACAATAAACTAAATTAATGATAATATCATGTTGGATTATTCAAACTTTCTATAGATATTGTGATAATGAGGTTACTGTGAATTCTTTTTATGCGTGAAAATGTTACGTTTCCAATGAAAAATAAACCAAAGGAGGAACGATTTCTCTGTTGAGCAAAAATACTTATTTTTTGGTAGTTTTTTTCTTTCTATCACTACAACAGCTTGTCAAGAAAAATAAAGGATTGTGCCCATGTGAAACGGAGGGCTTTTAATGTGAAATGTGTGCAGGAAGTGTCAGTATTTTGTCTAAAACCTGAGTTTGAAGCTAAGCAGGTGCTTGTGTTGAGCAGCAGATTTCTGTGACACTGCACTTCTCTCCAAAGTCAACACACATTCATGCTCCTGTCTCCTGTGTGTACTCAACCCTCAGAATAATTATTTTTATCCTGGTCACTGCTGGAGTAGCCTTGGCTAACAACTTCTATCACTTTGTGTTATGTGTGTGGACATATGGGGCTCTAGAGACACAAAGACACGCACACATATACGCATGCGGGTAGATTCAACAACAGCTTCTTATAGCGGCTCAGGAAGTTGTTTATTGTGAATGTTATGTAAGCAGTTGGACGTGCTGCTGGGACTGAGTGGGAGCGAGTTTCACCTGAACGCTCTCAATGTGCCAGCAGAGACCCTGTAGCCAATCTGTTGAGTAGGAGCTCAACTGACCCACGTAGAGCCTCCTCTCCTCTCCTCTCCTCTCCTCTCCTCTCCTCTCCTCTCCTCTCCTCTCCTCTATAGACTAGCTCTAACACGGAGCCCTGGACAAGAAACCTAAAAAGGATATTTTCCACAATAAGTGCAAAGTTTGACTTCTTATCTTGTTACATTTATTTTTTGTAGTAGTAGTAGTATTTTTTTTAGGTTATAACTTTGATCTACCCTGATTATTTTTAGTATTCCTTCCCTACTGTGACCGAACCTCTTCTGCACCTATGATGTGAGAGAATATTTTTGATTAATTAAATACGGCAGCTCTCCTGGAACCGTCACCTTATCGTGGTGGAGAGGTTTGCGTGTCCCTATGAACCTGAGGGCTGTGTTGTCTGGAGCCTTGTGCTCCTGGTAGGGTCTCTCATGGCAGAGTGGTCTCAGGTGAGGGGTCAGACTAAGAATGGTTCAAAAAACCTCAATGAATAACGAAAGGAGAGGAGAAGTGACCCGGTCCGGAGGAAGCCCGGGGCCCCCATCTGGAGCTAGGCCCAGACGGAGGGCTCGATGGCGAGCGCCTGGTTGCCGGGTTTGCCATGGAGCCCGGTCGGGCATAGCCCGAACAAACTACGTGGCACCCCCCCTCTCTTCATCCCATGGGCCCACCACCTGTGGGAAGACCCGTTTTCTCGACGGACCAGACCCGGGCGGCAGAAGCTGGCTCTGGGGACGTGGAACGTCACCTCGCTGTGGGGAAAGGAACCGGAGCTTGTGAGGGAGGTGGAGCGCTATCAGTTAGATCTGGTGGGGCTTACCTCCACGCACAGTCTCAGCTCTGGTACCGTACTCCTGGATAAGGGTTGGACTCTATTCTTCTCCGGAGTTGCCGAGGGCGTGAGGCGCCGGGCGGGGATACTCATAAATCCCCGGCTGAGCGCCGCGGTGTTGGAGTTTACCCCGGTAGACGAGAGGGTCGCCTCCCTGCACCTAAGGGTTGTAGGGGGGAAAACTCTGACTGTTGTTTGTGCGTATGCACCAAACAGCAGCTCAGAGTACTCGGCCTTCTTGGAGACCCTGAATGGAGTCCTGTATGGGGCTCCAGTAGGGGACTCCGTAGTTCTGCTGGGTGACTTCAACGCCCACGTGGGCAACGATGGAGACACCTGGAGAGGCGTGGTGGGGAGGAACGGCCTCCCTGATCTAAACCCGAGCGGTCGTTTGTTTGGACTTCTGTGCTAGTCATGGATTATCCATAACAAACACCATGTTCGAACATAAGGGTGCTCATAAGTGTACCTGGTACCAGAGTACCCTAGGCCGAAGATCAATGATCGATTTTGTGATTGTGTCATCTGATCTGAGGCCGCATGTTTTGGACACTCAGGTAAAGAGAGGGGCGGAACTGTCAACCGACCACCATCTGGTTGTGAGTTGGATCAGGGAATGGGGGAAATTTCCGGATAGACCTGGTAAGCCCAAATGAGTAGTGCGGGTGAACTGGTAACGTCTGGAGGAGGCCCCCGTCCTAGGTATCTTCAACTCACACCTCCGGCGGAGTTTTTCTGGCATTCCTGTGGAGGTTGGGGGCATTGAGCCAGAGTGGGCGGTGTTCAAAGCCTCCATTGCTGAAGCTGCGGTGGCTAGCTGTGGCCTCAGGGTCTTAGGCTCCTCAAGGGGCGGTAACCCTCGGACACCGTGGTGGACACCGGTGGTCAGGGAAGCCGTCCGATTGAAGAAGGAGGCCTTCCGGGATATGATATCCTGGAGGACTCCGGACTCGGTTGCAGGGTACCGACAGGCCCGAAGGGCTGCAGCTGCTGCCGTGTCGGAGGCTAAGCAGCGGGTGTGGGAGAAGTTCGGAGAGGCCATGGAGAAGGACTTTCGGTCGGCACCAAAGTGTTTCTGGAAGACTATCCGGCACCTCAGGAGGGGGAAACGGGGAACCATCCAAGCTGTGTACAGTAAGGATGGGACTCTGTTGACCTCAACTGAGGAGGTCGTCGAACGTTGGAAGGAACACTTTGAGGAACTCCTGAATCCGAATAACACGCCCTCTATGTTGGAGGCAGAGCTCGAGGTTGATGGTGTTTCGTCGTCAATTTCCCTGGTGGAGGTCACTGAGGTAGTCAAACATCTCCGCAGTGGCAAAGCCCCAGGGATTGATGAGATCCAGCCAGAAATGCTAAAGGCTCTGGGTGTTGAGGGGCTGTCATGGTTGACACGCCTATTCAACATCGCGTGGGAGTCGGGTACAGTGCCAAAGGAGTGGCAAACCGGGGTGGTGGTTCCCCTGTTCAAAAAGGGGGACCAGAGAGTGTGTACCAATTACCGGGGTATCACACTTCTCAGCCTCCCTGGTAAAGTCTACTCCAAGGTGCTGCAAAGGAGGGTTCGGCCGATCGTCGAACCTCAGATTGAAGAGGAACAATGCGGTTTTCGCCCCGGACGTGGAACTACGGACCAGCTCTTCACTCTCCCAAGGATCCTGGAGGGGGCCTGGGAGTATGCCCATCCGGTCCACTTGTGTTTTGTGGATCTGGAGAAGGCGTATGACCGGGTCCCCCGGGAGAAACTGTGGGAGGTGCTGCGGGAGTATGGGGTAAGGGGGTCTCTCCTCAGGGCCATCCAATCTCTGTACTCCCAAAGCGAGAGCTGTGTTTGGGTCCTCGGCTGCCAGTCAGTTTCGTTCTCAGTGGGTGCTGGTCTCCGCCAGGGCTGCGCCTTGACACCAATACTGTTTGTGATATACATGGACAGGATATCGAGGCGTAGTCGTGATGGGGAGGGGTTGCAGTTCGGTGGTCTGAGGATCTCGTCACTGCTTTTTGCGGATGATGTGGTCCTCATTGGATCATCGGCTTGTGACCTTCAGCACTCACTGGATCGGCCGAGTGTGAAGCGGCTGGGATGAGGATCAGCACCGCTAAATCTGAGGCCATGACTCTTAGCAGGAAACCGATGGATTGCTCTCGATCTACCGGTCGATCTTCGTTCCTATCCTCACCTTTGGTCATGAGGGCTGGGTGATGACCGAAAGGACGAGATCGCGGGTACAAGCGGCCGAGATGAGTTTTCTCAGAAGGGTGGCTGGCGTCTCCCTTAGGGATAGGGTGAGAAGCTCAGTCATCTGTGAGGAACTCGAATTAGAGCCGCTGCTCCTTTACTTAGAAAGGAGTCAGCTGAGGTGGTTCGGGCATCTGGTAAGGATGCCCACTGGGCGCCTCCCTTGGGAGGTTTTTCAGGCACGTCCAGTGGGGAGGAGACCTCGGGGAAGACCCAGGACTAGGTGGAGAGATTATATCTCAACACTGGCCTGGGAACGCCTCGGGATCCCCCCGTCAGAGCTGGTCAATGTGGCCCGGGAAAGGGAAGTCTGGGGCCCCCTGCTTGAGCTGCTCCCCCCGCGACCCGACCCCGGATAAGCGGATGACGATGAGAGAGTGAGATGAGAAATACGGCAGCGAAACAGATCCATCTTGTTAAAGAAAGACAGAACACTGCCTTGTTATTCTCCCCTTATCATTGTCTGGAAAGACAATAGAGCTGCAGAAAATAGATGTATTAATCTGTCAGCCATTTCCTCCATTTATCTATATTTTGGTTTATCAAAGTGTCAGTTGCCATCACATTATCCCAGAGTCCAAGGTGACGTTTGCATGTTTTGTCTGACTAACAATTCAAACCCCAATGATGTTATGATTATTATGTTTACGATACACAGCTAAACAAACAAAAAAATACAGAAGTCTTCACATTGGAGGAGCTGAGCAGAACATGTTTTGGTGATTTACTAGAAAGAGTGTTGGCATTTTTTGTCGTGACTTTTCCGTGCCACATATTCACAGTTCCCTCTCATTAAAACAATGTGAGGTGTATTTTTAGCTACTGCCTTCACCTCTGTTCTTGAGTGTTTTGTGTGTGAAATTACCAGATTCATTAAGTGGATTTCATTCTGTTCCTTAGACAACTGCCAACTTCCATTCTCTTTGTCTTGTCCTCTGCTTTTGTTGATCAGAATCCAAGCCAGGTCGGCACGGCCCTACAGGTCTTCTACAACCTGGGAAGTTTGAGAGAGACGATCAGCAGTGTGGTGGGGGGTTACCGCACCAACATACAGGACAATATCACAAGTGCTCTGGACATCAAGGGCCTGACACAGCCGTCCAACCCCAGAGGTGAGACCCAAGGAGGATATGGTCAAAGTGTTAAAACCTGCACAGGCACACACACACTCTCGCTCTCTCTCTCACACACACACACAGAAACAGACACACTGGTAACATCGTCCTCATTTTGCATCTTGTAATTTGCCCTAGTTCATTGGGTGGCTTTATCCAAAATAGATTATTATACCATGGCCACAGAGAATAGTAAATTCTGGCTGGAGGCCTTGTGTTATTTTCAGGGCTCCAATGAAGCAGCCACTTCATTGTTCTAATTAATGAAGAAGGTATTTTCAGATAACAGCCCTCATTAGGCCAAGGATTCCACTGCTGACATTTGAAGACCATTTGTGGGATTGTCACTTAATAAAAAAATAAACCTAGTAAAATGTTTCTTGGTCTTTTTTAGAACCTGAAACCTTTTTTAGTTTTTTGTGTCATAAAATCCCACGTGTACACATCAATGCACCAAGCTGTTGCACTGGGGGACATGGTCCTTCATTACTATGAATCAGAATCGGGAAAAACTGTACTGACCCACATAGAAAAACCAGTTAGGGAAGAGGTTAAAAAAAGGTTTAAAAAAAAAACTACCTATAGACTGGAAGTGAATATAATAATGCATAAATACAAATGTTTAATAGAGTCAAAGGTAATATTGTTGTCTTTGTGAGAGTGTGTTACAACAATAGCCTGCTTCCAGCTCCGCTTCTCAGCAACGTAAAACTGTTTCTCTGTCATGAAATAGACAGAAAAGCTCTTCCTGTGTCATATTCTAAGAATCTGAAATGCTGTTCTAAATCAGCTAAAAAAAAATAAGATAATGGTCAAACCTGCAATACTGGGATGATGGTATTGGTTTCATCGGGATCTTTGTAACAAAAACAACAACAATGAACAGTAAATGAAAGACATTAATGAATTAATTTCTTCCTCAGGAGCTCCAGGCAGAGCAGTGCTTCCGACACCGGGGAACACAGCCGCTTTCCGTGCTGCTCTATGGACCAATTTGGAGAAGCTGATGGACCAGATATGCGCTGCCTGCAGACAGGTGCGCAGCTGCCCGAGGCCTCTGATTTACGGCAGTGTTGAATCACATGTTTCCAACCGAAAGCCAGGCGGCCAACAGGGCTGATGACTTAGGTGTGAAGTTTCCTTTGCTGCATGTTCACAGGTGCAGCATCTACAGAAGGTCCTGATGAAGAAGAGGGACCCTGTCACTCATGTCTGCTTCATTGATGAGATCAGCAAGGTGGGTGGATGCCACTTCTCTGGTTCTGCTATAAGAATATCAATTACCATCTGCAAACAGGACAACAGTGTCTAAGCGCAACTTTAGCCGTGTAGGTTAAACTGATTTTCACAAAAAATAAGAACATATCCACACACAGCACAATGACTACTCCGAGTCCCCATCATACCCATTTTACAGCAGACTATAAAAGACCAAATCATTTATTTATAAAATGTCTAGGTATTTTCTAGCTTCATACAGATGGTTATTCTGCTTCTCATTGTTATCAGCTCATTTTTAGTAATAGAAGATTTATAAAGATATTTTAACATTGTAAAAAGTTAGGGTTGCACGTTAGAATGCATCGTTTTAGACACAAGGGGGCATTTTGTTAAATTTAATGTTGCTCATTTATTGTAAGGAAAAACAAATTTTGCTCACTCCAAACACCACAAGTCAGACTAGAAGCTCCAGGTTATTGTGTCTTCTACGAACACACGGATATCTCTGACCAATCTGTGGTTGTATTGCACTGTGGGTAATGTAGGCACCAGGTTTTTACAAGCACTAATAATGAAAATGAAGATATCTTCAGTGTGTTCTTTCTCAGAAGAAGGACCGTGGATCCATCTTTTTACATTAAATTTGTTCGAGAAAAGAGTCACTTCAAATTATTATTTATTCCGTCACTGTGTGCATGTTCTTGTTCTGAATGAGCCGTTTGCTCTGCCTATGGTAATCCTCCAGAACTACTAAGTATTCCTTGTCATTAGTGAATCCTCCCCAAACAGTTCTACAATGTACTGTCACTGTTGTATTGTTTGTGTGCTGGGCGTTGTGTACAGAGCCTTTCAATAAACACACTATGGTGCAGAGTGAAGTTAAGGATGGAGCAGTTTGTAGAGAAATGTAAGAATAGTGAAATTAGTTTTAAGAGGAAATATTACTAAATGTTAAGATCTGTTTGTGTTTTGGACAGGCAGTACTCTACAGATAAAGACAGACAGTCAAGGCAGTGATTAACACATCATTTTGACCACCATCAGTGGCTCTCTTACCTCCACTGAAACCTAGTTGTACAAATCAGAGCGGGAGACTGTTACTATGGAAACAAAGCTCTCACAAATTACCCAGTGATGGAGGTGTGAGCTGGAGACCTAATGACATGTCTAAATGCAAGGCTGCAGTGCAGCTGCACTGTCACTTACATGCCATGTGTCCACAGAAAAATGCTTAAACAGACTCAGTCGCGCTGTCAGCAGTCACATCAGTTTAACAAAGCAAATCCTATTAGATCTATGTGTTTCTACAAAGGACAGACAAAAACCCTCGCTTTGATTTGCAGCAAAAGCATGGGTAGTTAGACATGATCAACAGACCTAAAGAAGATCCTTCACTCTTAAGTTCTTGATAACTGTAACTCATTTCATTCAGCTCTCAGCAGGAGAAATATTCCCAGCTATACTGTGATTGTTCAGTGTTGCTGCTTGGCTATTAACACCCTCTGTGAGATTACCGCAATCGTTGCTGCCAGGCTGTGGTCCCCTGTCAGTTTTACAATTGATTTCCTGATGTTACATTGGATAATAGACCTTTTGTGTGATAAGTCTCCTGCTTCCATCTTTGATTTGTTACAAGGTCTACGGCTACATCCACACATGCATAAAGGCATGCACGTCCCATTGGACACAGGAAGTGTTGCTGATTGTTCAAAAAATATCTAATCTCTTATACATGGAGGCAGCTTTATCATTGTAAAATGTAGAATTTAACTGCACAACTGTTAGTAAGGAATACAGGGTCAGCAACACTTGATTATCCATGTTGCGTGCTACACTGGTTGCTAAGGCTACTTTTTTTTTCTTTTTTTTTTTCATGTAATCTGAGCCTAACGAATCAGAGAAGGTGACACTGTGACTGAAAAGACCCCACCAGCCAGCGGTTGTGAGCGTTCTGAACAACCCGTCCAGACTAAAATGCTGCACCAAAGTTTTCAGACTGAAATAGGGCAGCGTTTCTAATCTTCTCTACTTTTTCAAATTAAAATGTAATAGGATGTTGCCCAAATGCTGGTTGAAATCTTGTTTGATTTCATGGCTTTAACAGCCTGCACTGGTCTGGTTTTACACTTCCCAACAGAAGTTAGAACCAGGGAGTTGCTCCATTTCAGACATGTACAGTAGGTCTAGCAGTGCTGTTGGGTGATCTTTTGTGTCCCAGTTCATCCCAAAGGTGTTGGATTGGGTTTGGGTCAGGGCACTGTTCAGGCTTGTCTAGTTATTGAGAGAGAGAGCGAGAGAGAGAGAGAGAGAGAGAGAGAGACTATTACTCTTTTGAATTGCTAAAGTAATAATAGACAATCAATAGGTGGTGGTCAGTGTTGATAACAACCAGATTGTCAATCTGAGAAGTGCAAGAATTTACACTCCCACAGCTCAAAGAATGTGACCCAATGCATCCCAGACCACCTCTGACTGGGGTCTGATTTATCAGATGATCGCAGATGTGTCCTGGGTTCGTTGAGTACTTGGGGGATCATCTGCTCTCCATTGGAGAAGCAAAGACACAGGTCCCATTGAATAATTAAAGCACTCTCCTCCGTAAAGGTCAGTCCGTTGAACCGAGGCATTGGTATCCATGTTAACATGACAACACCTATCGGCCCCTTTCCTCCACGCTGAACATGCTTTGAAGGGTTTTGTGATATTAATGCAGAAGGTGCTTGATGGATTTTTGCACTGACTGCTGCAGTATTGATTTGGATATACAGTATGACAGATAGTGAACTACCAAACAGTAGCCGAAAGAGTCTTAAACTGTCTTATATCATTAGGGAAATGTATACATTTATTTAAGGTCATAGCACCATCATCAGCACAACGTTCAATGTGATTTTAATTCAGAAATCAGACAAAAAGCAATGGCAGTAGAGATTATAGGGAGAACACATCTACCATCACTTTAAGTCATGCTACTGTTTCTTTTCTGTTTACCTGACAGGAGGCTCAGCCTGATATTCTCTACACCTTTTGGACAGATGTAACCAACACACTGAGTGAGGAGTTTCACAGAGCAACTGAAGGTAAGACTGGATCTCCCCTGAATGATGCGTAGTGTTTAAGTGTCAGAGCTTCTAATTCTATAGAAAGTGCTATATAAATACAAAACCGTTCAAAGCAAAGATGAATAACTTCAAGGATGTGCGGCTTTAAGGTGTCTTTCAGACAGACAGTGGATGGATATTGCGCCACCAGCAGCGCAAACCGCTATTGAGTCGCTTCATTAAGTGAGCCGTAATCAGCAGGCTGTAACAAGAGCTCAGTTAACAGCAGGAAATCAATGGGGCTGGGAGAAAGACGCTGTGCTACATTCCATGCATCAACACACAATTATTGTTGTGTGTCGATGCCGTATAGAATATGTAATCAAGTAATCAGAAAGTCCAATATTGTAATACAGAAGAAAACTGTGGCTACCTGGAGGGATGGAGTTCTTGTGGTATGCAGTCCACCCTACTGAGTTCTCTTATAAACAATTGAGAGTAGTATTTACTTTGTGTTACTCACCTAAACATGTGAAAATGCGTATGGTTTAAATCCATGCATAAGAGCTCACAGTCTTTTTTGTCTGCCTTTGTCGGAACATTGCTGCTTATCTAGGTAAGCGGCAATGTGAGTGGGGGGGGGGGTTAACCCCATCCTGGTAACAGCAGTCAAACATGACTAATAATCTTTTTGTAAGCCTTTCACCCATATCCTAACCCATCCGTCCGTCCAACCCTCCTTCTATCTGTCTCTGCACTGCAGATTTCTCACATGATCTATACATACTGGGACTAAGTTAATTGACAGTCAAATCAACCATTGTTGACATAAGCGTAAATCAGTGATTGCTTTTTTCTGTTGAGTTTTGCTGATTAATCATGGACTGCTCTCAACTTCTCCAGTTTGACTCTGAACACAACGTGCCTAAATGCAACCGACCTGTAGCCGTCAGCCTAGAAAAGCAGCTGTGGCTGAGGGGTAGAGTGGTCGTCCTCCAATCTGAAGGTCGGCAGTTCGATCCCCAGTCTTCCTCATCTGCATGCCGAAGTGTCCTTGGGCAAGATGCTGAGCCCTGAATTGCCCCTCATAGAACAACAAATGTGGTGCTAATAGACTGTATGTGAATGGGTGAATGTAAAACTGTACTGTAAAAAGCTTTGAGTGGCAATCCAGACTAGTAAACCGCTATATAAATACAATACCATTTACCATTCACTCCCTGTGATATCATCATGAATCCACAGTTGAGAACTGCTAATTGAGAAATTCTTCCTACTTGTGAAGTTGAAGTATCTGCTCAGTCTGCTTGTGTGGATCCGTTGTTTGCTCCCTGATGTAGCTGGGAGGATTTAAAACTTTAATTTAATAACAGGTTGTGCGGACATATTTAGACATAGAGCAGGGTGCTGTTTACACCTCAGAACTAGTCCACTTGCCTGTTGTAATTCAAATGCATCCATGCATGCCAACATGTTTCCTTTTTTGCTTTCCTCAGGACCAATGTAAAGCAAATCCCAAAGTTAAGTCAGTGATTGCAGCACACAGGAAAATGTATTTGATACTAAGTGCCTCTCAGTAATCGAACAATTTTGAACTGATTCTAGTTTCACCTCACAAATTATCCGTCCTTTGTTCTCCATCTGTGTCTCTCTCAAAGTCATTAGTGAAACAAATGAAAGGCCCTTCCCCCTTAACAAATTAGTAAATACAAAATGAACAGTGGGTGTATAAGCATCTTTGTGAGGACTGGACTCAAAGAAAAGAAATACTTCATAATGCTAGGAATAATATTTTTCTCTCTCTCTCTCTCTCTCTTTCACACACACACAAACAGACGTGCACAACATATGGAGGATCTCAACAAAGAGTTGTCTGATTGCAGGGAATAACAAAGTGAGAACAGGAAAGGCGCATCTGGCTGCTTGTTACCATACTTAGCTTCTGATCACACTTCCTTTGTGCTGAAAGCGTGTCAGTAACGTATGTTTTAGCAGGAAGCAGTTTGTATCCACTGATTTAGAAAATTGATAGCCTCATGGCCAGTGGATAAGAGGGAGGTCAAATCAGTCAACGGTTTCTGTGTCTGTAAAAGCAATTTTAAAAAAATCAAACGCATCTTACATGTTTCAGCCTCTCTTTTTTTTGTTGGAGCAAGTAAAAATAATAGTTGCAATTCTTCAATAAAGACTTCCATCTAGCCGTGGCACAATAACAGCTCGATTGATGAAGTGTTGCTGCCTTTAGGTTGTTCTGTCTCTGTAGAGGTCTTCTGAAACAGTGACCTTTAACAAAGCTTTTACAGTTCTTGGTCCCTGTCCGGACCAAGGCCCTTCTCGTGAGGCTACTCATAGGAGTAGTGGTTCCCGGCTTCACTTTGTAATAAAAAGTTTGTCTTCACTACCCCTGTCTTCAATTCTCTCTCCCTAGGCTCGTCCTTTCTGAAGCAAGCATTTGAAGGAGAGTACCCCAAACTGTTACGACTGTACAATGAGCTGTGGCGCCGCCTGCAGCAATACAGCGCCAGCCTGCAGGGGGCTCTAATGAGCAGCGGAGGAATGGACGTGTCACTTGAGATCATGGCCACAGAGACAGACAGCCAGGACCTCTTCACACATGGCAAACAGAACTACAGGTGAACCCACTCACAGAAATCTTTTTCTCTTGAAAAACAATAATAAAAAGGACTGAGGATAGGATTGCTAGGCTTCCTGTGTTTACTGATTAATGGCTGCTAGCTGCCCAGCAGCCGGGACTTAGCTGGTTTGAAACAGTCACATAGTTGTTGTATGTGGCAATTGAATAAACAATTATCTTCAATGTGATAACAGTGGGTTACCTGATCACCTGGGGGTTTGGGTGATTGGATCATAATCTGTCATCAATGTGTCTTGATGCAGGTATCCCCTTTACATTTTAGTGGTTTAACACATATATTGCTGTGTATATGTGGTGTAAACGGCAACATCTGGGCTGTTCTTCACACTTGTTTCTCAATTAAAAACGTGTGGGTTAGGGTTATTTAAGCTAGTTGTAACCAGCATCTTGTCTCAGGTTTGTCTTTTTATCTTAAATCCCAAAACAAAGATATTTCCCTTGCCTTTCCAATAGTTCCAGAGGGGTCTGTATTTTAAAGTGGGCTATTGCTACGTAGCTAATGTTTTGATCAACAGCTGTTTGTCACTCCAGAAGAAACGTTTCAAGTTCAGTTTTAAACGTCCTCCAAACTTAACATCCGTCAAGGCTGTATGTGTGCACGCAAATGTCTAAGAGAGATGTTCTGGACTTGCATACATTTAGCGTCTCTTTGGATTTTGTTTCAATTTCTTTGTGCATGTGTGTGCAGCCCAGAGAAGGCTCTGAAGGTCTCTCTCCAGCCGTATGAAGCAGCCTACCTCTCCAAGTCCCTCTCTCGCCTGTTTGATCCCATCAACCTTGTGTTCCCGATGGGGGGCCGCAACCCGCCCTCCAGTGACGAGCTGGACAGCATCATCAAGACCATCAGCAGGCATGTACAGTACATGGCAATTTGAGTCCCAGCAGAAACGTACTGGGAGTGGCAGCACTCTCTTCTTGTCACTCAACAGTCTTTAATGGCTTTGGATTTATCTTACAAGATATTATCTGTCGCTTACATATTTCATAAAACGATGTTCATTTATTCAAAGACAGATTTATTGTCTGAAAGTCCTGGAACAAGGCCTGTGAATAAGCAGTCACCAGTATTATTTGACTATTTCTGCAATTTTATAACAAAAATGACTTTGTAAGTCTTTCTAATTTGCATGGAAACTTTAGAGAATATGAAAGAACCCTGTCTCTCCCCAACCTGCAGGTACATGCATTGTTGTTACAAATTAGATGGTTCTGAACTAATTTAAAAAAGATAATGCACAGTTTACTTTTGAACAAAGCGTACGTATTTGGTATTTAGCCAAGTGACATTATTGAAGTGGGATGGTATGTGTGTTTGTTTGCAGTGAGCTGAATGTAGCATTGGTAGATCCAGATCTCTCCCTGGCTGTGGCCAAGAATGCTGCCAAGACCGTCCAACTCTTCTGCGTCAAGTCTGAACAGCTGGTGTGTGCAGAGTCACGTGTGCATCTTGGTGCAAATCATTTCTGTTCAAATACCATTTGTTGTATATGACCCACACACCACCTCTCTGTGTGTCTCTTCAATCAGTCAGTCCATTACTTACACCTCTCTCTGTCTGCAGTTAAGTACTCAGGGTGATGCCAGTCAGGTGATTGGTCCGTTGACAGAGGGCCAGAGGAGGAACGTTGCTGTGGTCAATTCCCTCTTCCGTCTGCAGCTGGCTGTCTCCAAGGTTGGAATAAATACTGCTTGTTTGTCTGATATATTAACCTGCAAATGTTGACTTTATGTAAATGCAGCAACATAGATGAATCCATAGAGAAATAGTACAGCACTAAAGTGTTGTCACTTTTATTATATTGTAAACCACCCTTGAAATATTTTTATAATCCAGCTGTGATTTTTACCTCTATTTCTTCTGTTCGGTTAATTGGCAAGTCGGCAACCAACGTCAAGGTGCATTACCGCCATTTCCTGTTCTTTATTTCTCTAACCATGTATCAGCTTTATAATGTATAAAGATGTCATATAGCACACATGTAGATTAAAGCAAGGGAAGGAAGTTAAAGTGGGATATAAGTTAAAGTAGTTGGGGTGCAGTGTGTCTTACATCATTAGCAAGACCCTGAAGAAACAGTATCCTATTAATCCAGAAGCTTCCTCACTGCCTTCCTGTTCTATGATGTAATAATGAGTTGATGTTTCACAAACATTCCTCTTTCTGGTTTCTTCCATATTGAACAGGGTTTTTGGTGTTCCACATGGTTATATATTGGGACCATTTCTTTCTTCATTATCCATGCTCGCACTCAGCTAAATTGTCCAGTCTCCAGTGGCTGATGACCTCCATCCTAGTAGTAAAATTTTAGATACATGAGAGCTGTTTAAAAATGAATCGAGGACAAAACAGAAATTAGGGTTAGGGTGTACCACCATATGTTTACCTAAATTCTAGATTTACATTAAAAGAGAGCACATCACATTTGTTGCATCTTTTCAGTGGTTCCGGCCTCATGTCTTGTTTCCTCCTTAAATATGGGACAGTCACTTCTTGTGTAGTGCCTCAGTTTGTCGACCTCAACCAGTAGATAAGACTGGAATTATGGAGAGCCAGCCTTTTGTTACTGTTACTCTAAGGTTGCATAGAAAAATAGTTTATGTATAAATGTGCTATACAAATAGAGATATTAATTTATTGTGTTAATTCTATATTTGTTCCAGTGTTAATTTCGTTGACGAAAACGATGACGAAATATATTCGTTAACGACCCTTTTTCCATGACGAAGACGAGACCAAGACGTTACGAAAATGGATCTTTGAAAATAAAAACTATGACTAAATCTATTTTTAACTTTCGTTGACGAGACAAGACGAGACGAAAATGTTGGTGGTTGACTAAGTCACAATAATTTTTTTAACATCATCGTATCAGGCCGTCATGAAGTATCAGGAGCGGGCGAGTGAGTCTGTGTGTCTGTCTGTGTGTGTGTCTGTGCGCTCCCAGATAGCGCACCGGTCCCGAGGCTCCGTCCCCCGCCCCGCTCACTCGCTCAGAGACACAAGATCAGAGCTAGTACACGTGAAGAAGCCTCTCAGTGACCGACTGCTTCTTAACTATGGAAATAGTGAAAACACAGAGTTTCTCTGGTCTCAGCTGATCAGAGATCAGCGCCTCAGCTTCTTGATCAGAGCAGAAGCTGCAGTTGGTTTGTACCGAGCTGCAGTTTCTGTGTTCGCCTCCAGTCTGACCTGCTCTCACTTTTTGTTTTCACATTTAAAACTAAATAAATATTTTTAAGCTATTAGGCTGCAGCTATATGTTTTTATAGAAAAGGAGTTTAATTTGGCTATTAAATGTGACTTAAACTAGACTAAAATGGAATTTGTTTTCGTCGACTAAAACTAGACTAAAATGTAATTTGTTTTAGTCAACTAAAAGGATAAAAATGACTAAATGTGACTAAAACTAAAATGCATTTTCGTCAAAAGACTAAGACTAAATCAAAAATAGCTGCCAAAATTAACACTGATTTGTTCATCTTTGTCCTCCTGTGTTTTGTATTTGCAGATTATTTCCGGTTTGGGGGGTTGTGCAGCGGCTGCTGCAGAGGCCCTGTCTTCTTCTTTGGAGGTATCTGATCAAAAAGTCATTAATACATATATTTTCATTGTCATTCTTCATTCTTTCTTTGAAGCAAAGCTACATGCGCATATACGTGTCTTCTATCTGCTTGTGGGTTTATTATTTTTGTGGAGCTTCTTGCCAATACATAAAATATTGTTCAGAGCTTTGCGGTAATAATAATAATAGTAGGTTTCATTTTTCACATCAAACAACATCAATCATCAATTAGCTGTCCACCCACTAGCATTATTTTTACACATGTTATAAAAGCAATGTTTATGTGATGGGAATTTGTCTGCATCCCACTGGTTTGAATTCTTGTGTCACATACAAACTCACACTCTCTAGTTGAGCAGATATTTAATCTCAGTCAACGTTTGTGGAGACTGAGAAACACAAACACACACATCCGCACAGCTGATAGCGTGTTCATATCTTAAAGGTGAAAGGAGTCAGACCTCATGTTTATGTTCCTACTGCTACCTGACTTCACAGGTGTTGCTATGGCAACATGGTGCTCCTAAGTTGCAGGTAATGAGCAGTAGTTAATGTGATTTAATGCACAGGAGCTGTAGTCAAGACTGGGTTTGCTGCTTCCACCTTCTCATGTTTCTCCTGAACATCCTTCCACAATGCATTTCTTCTCTGTGTGATTCAGGGAGTGCAGACCCTGATGAGCAGTGCAGTGCATCCTCTCCTGCAGTCAGTGGGCGACTCCATAGAGGCCATTATCATCACGCTCCACCAGGAGGACTTTTCAGGGTAGGTCTTTTCCAGGTGCCAAGAAGTGTGCTTTCACCGGAGGAACAAGGAACTACATTTAGTTACGCGTCCCCTGCTTGAATCCCCCTACTCTGGGGACACAATTCTCTTATGGCTCAGGGAACCAAAGAAAGCTAATTCTTAAAACAAATCCAAAGAAACATAACAGTGTGTAGAAACTGAGTAAAGCCAACAATATTTAACAACATAATTCTACTACTAAAGTTCGTTAGCTGTCCCCTTTAAACCTAAATAATGTACCTAAGGTTTATCACACGTGTATTTATATATTAATATATATAATATATTAACCTCCTCCTGTTGTTTTGGTTTCATTATCCAAACAAAATGACATGTTTTCCATTGAAAATGCAAATGATTAAAAGTATTTGTGTTTGCACCTGTGCCTGTTTTTTTGCTCTGCAGGCCTCTGTCCAGCCCTGATAAGCCTGACGTTCCCTGCTCCCTCTACATGAAGGAACTGCAGGGCTTCATCTCCAGAGTGATGTCGGACTACTTCAGACACATCCAGTGCACAGATTTCATCTACGAGAGCACTGAGTCCATTGCTAAGAAAGCCATTGAGCTGTTCCTCCTCCACGCCAGCCTGCTGCGCCCACTGGGAGAGGGCGGCAAGATGCGACTGGCTGCTGACTTTGCTCAGGTGAGGTGGAAGTTGCCAGACTGCTCCTCTCCAGGCTGTGTAGACTCGATCTCTAGTTGATGGCCGCGCAATTGGGTCCAGACTTTCTCTGGAGTTTGCCTTTGACACATGAACAACGCAGCAGGAGATTCTCCGCTCAGACGCGTTCACAACAACACAGAAGCCTCCGGAGAGTTCAGGTGATTGGTGCTACAGGAGGCGGAGTGTGTTGGTTTGCAGCACATCAACATTTGCGTCAGCCATTTTCCAAAAGCTCTCTTGACATATCCATCTGCATCCTGTAGGGTTATGGCACCGCTTTTTATTTTACAATACTTGTTTTCTTTTAGAATATTATTATTTTTTCTTTCAGTTTTGCGTCTGTTGCGTGTTAAGATCGTTATCAACAGGCCGACCCGCTTGTGGTGAATCCTGCCGAGGATCTCCTGCTGTGTTCTCACATGAGCTCATTCAGATATTCCTGGATATTTTATTTGGGGGCTGGCAAGAGAAACTCCAGAGAAAGTCACATACAGCCCCTCAGGAGAATGTGAGGGGTTTATCTGGAGTTCAATGCATATCTGATAGCAGCTTCATTGATTCAGCAGTGACGAGGTCATGACTTCACCAAACTGAAATTGTTTTCGTGTGTGTGTGTGTGTGTGTCAGATGGAGTTGGCAGTAGCTCCTCTGTGTAGGAGAGTGTCTGACTTGGGGAAACCTTACAGAATGCTGCGCTCCTTCAGGTGTGTAACATCAACATGCATAACAGTCCTCTTTGATTTTACTGTAAACACCAGGTTGAACATCAACATTTCTGTAGTGGTCAAAGTGAAAAAACGTAGTGCTTTGAGTTGGGGATCTGGAGGAGGGCTGCAGGGGCTGACTCATTGCCTGTGGTGGAAACAGTATTTTAAATTGAAATTTGTGTGAACTGATCCTATAAGATTGACATTGAATATTATATTCTAATAATATAAGTTTTCTATGTTTGAGTCAAGTATCTGCAAATAACTTTTGCTTGGTGGCCAACTCGAAAACCTCACTTCTTTTTGGACCATGTCTGGATCCAATGTAGATGAGACTCTACAAAGACAGCAGTGTGGTCCACTAAGCCATTGTGTGTCCAGTAAACTGTGTTTTTGTGTTGCAGGCCACTGTTGTTTCAGACCAGCGAGCTGATAGCCAGCAGTCCAGCCGTGGGTGACCTGATCCCGTACAGCACCCTGCTGCACTTCCTCTTCAACAGAGCCCCATCTGAGCTCAAGTCACCCCACCAGGTGTGTATACACACACACACACACACACAAACACAGGCTGAGCACAGATAGAAGCAGGGTGACTACAGTGTTTGGACAAACACAGCTCTTTCCCCCACAGAGAGCAGAGTGGTCCGTCGCCCGTTACTCCCAGTGGCTGCAAGATCATCCCTCAGAGAGAGACCGGCTCACCCTCATCAGGTAACCTGTCATCCTGCTTGTGTTTGCCTATTCAATTCAATTTGATTTGATGTATTATTCTGCCTTGTTGAGACAGGGGAGAGGGGGGGAAGAGAATCTTCCCCATTCCATATATGCACTGTATGTGTTTGTTAATGGGTAAATGTTGTCTGTAGCACTATATAAATACAGACGATTTATAGCAGGGGTCTCAAACTCAAAGTACCTGGGGGCCACTGGTGGCAGTATCTGGGTGAAGCTGGGCCGCATCAGGTATTCCAAAAAAAAAAACTTTGCTAAAAAAATCCAAACTTCTCAAATGTCCTAATTAACAGTTATTTAACTTCAATGGGTTCTTCTGAACATGACTAGAATATTGAAGAAAATGAACGGTTCTTCTGAGCATGCTTTCTCTTTCCTACTTCTTAGTAATTTGTGGCCACGCAATAACAAGATATCTAATAAGTTATATATAAATCTTTCTTAAAAAAAGCATCACAATTTCATAAAATAATAACAAATGCAGACTTCTAAGAAGAACCAAAATAATTATGCACATCGTCATGTACAATCTGTGGCTCGGTGCGGAAATGTCACCACCAGAGGATGAGGGAATTTAAATCATTAAAATTCGTCCACACATATCAGGTGTAAATAATAATGTAAAACAGCCCAGACTGTAAAATGTAGATATTAGCTCAATGACGTGTTATAAACTGCTGCGGTTTAGAATAATCCGTCTGCGTAAAGAAGCTCCCAAAACCTCACAGCGCAGCGTGTGCAAAAACGAGCCGTGGTGTCCCTTGAATTTGCCTTCAATTTAAAAAAGTGTGCGTGTGTTCCGTTCGTTTTCTCGGCTGGACACAGAAGTCGCCTTTGCTCAAGATGCCACTTTATTAATCACTGACACAAAGACTGATACCTCCACTGCAGTAGAGCCTAAATAAGTCCCACTGCATTGTAAGTGGTATGTGTGTGCTGTCTTAAGCGTCGTTTTATGTGCGTTCCGGGACCTGTGCTCGTTGTACCTGCGCTGTCATATGTACTTAGCGTTCCGGCACCTTGTGATTTACAAATGAAGCACTGGATACATCATGACCTGCGCAAAGAGGGCGGAAAACTATGAATTTCACCCTCCTGCTCTCCGAACATCCAAAGCCACTCTTTTCTCTTCCGGCTCGACCCCGCTTCCCATGTCACTCACATGCATGTTGCATTCACTGGACAGGCACACAGTAGGAAACCAGAACATCATAACATTGTCCCACACAGAAACTAACAGCGGGGTTGCTAAAATATAAAACTCGCGGGCCGCACTAACATTAAATCTTCATATTAAGGTGGGGGCCACAAAATATCGTCCTGAGGCCAGCAATTGGCCCACGGGCTGCGAGTTTGAGACCCCTGATTTATAGTGAGAATAATAAGTGAGAAAATCATGGCATTATGAATAACAGCTGCATTGATAGCAACACCAGTTGATGATGGTAATACTGATAGTAAATAACATGCTCAATAATAATATCATTAACAGTGAGTAGTGGTGCATCCAAGGTCTAACACACAGCTATCGATGCCTGCAGACGTTCATCTAACAAACATGGTCATTCATTTCATGTGGAATATTTCAAAACCGGCATGGTTGGCATGAATGTTTTCTAGGTCAATCTTCTTCACTGTTTTTACTGGCTATCTGCAACATTTCACAGCACAGTGCTGCCACCTACCTGTCAAAGGAATAGTAATGGACAAAAGCACTGGTGCTCTGGGTTCACCACACATTGCAGCGATGTGTGTGTTGGGCTCTCAGTCGAGCGCCTGTGCACACTCGGCTCTGTCCGGTCACACGCATGCAAATGCGAGACGAATACTGCAGGTCAAAGTTCACCGAAGTCTAAATCCAAACCCCAGGAAAAGGAATGTTTTATTTGCTTCCTCGCTCGCACAGATTGGAAGTTAACAGGAGGCGAAGGTTTGCCACTGATCTATCTGCGGATGTGTGAGCAGGCCTTTAATAAACTGAATGTAGAGAATCGATGTCTTGTCGAACAAACCAATCAATGGAAAGACATGATTCCACTTATAAATAGGTTATATTAAATCTGAGGATTATCTCCAGGACCACTGTCATGATGAATAAAGTGTGCACATACTCAATGTTTGACCGTGGAGACCATTCAGCCTCTGGTTGTGAAATGTGGATTGTCGCTCTTTCACATAAAGTTTCCCCCTCAAAGTTAAGATGCCTTTGTCAACACAAACACACACACACCATCTTCAGACTGATGCTGTACTAAAGGTAGCGGCTGGTTTCGGTTCTCTGTAAAAATCAGCCTGCAGACATGTGACCCGCTACAGTTACAGTTGAGTTATTGTGAAAAAACAAAACAGATATGTTCTGTGTTCATTTGCAAGGATAGCTGCACTTTGAAAGCCATTAACAGGAAATGTGATGTCATCATAAGGAGTAATATTGTGTCCTCTCTGTTCACATCCAAGGGGCGCTCTGGAGGCCTACGTGCAGTCAGTGAGGGCTCGGCAGGGTAAGGAGTTTGCCCCCATCTATCCCATCATGCTGCAGTTGCTGCAGAGAGCCACTAGTGGGCCACAGGAGGTCAGAGCCTGAAGACTGTGTAGCTGTCATGTGCCTCTGTCTGACTGATGACATCACAGCATGTTGGGGTGTATATGAAGGATGTATGGCTCAGTGAACACTACATGAAGATTCCTCTGGGCTGTAGCAGCTTAAACTCTTCTTTTTGTATTATTGACTAAATTAAGGGACTCTGTTGTGTAGGGAAACATTATTACAATGAGACAATGAATAGTTTCTTTCACTTGAGTTTCCAGAGCTGAATCCAATAAACTTCACCATTATAAACGAACCCAATGTAACATACCACAGTTCTGTAAATGATCGAGCTCTGAAGGGATTAAGGTTTAAGTTACCCAGATGATTTGATATCTGTGCACCAGTGCAATCCAAAACCACTGGAGCACAGTTGGGGGCAGAGCTATTAGAACAGGTCATGTTTTATTTATCTACTATTTCCACAAACGTGTAAAAATGTAAGTGTCTTGTTTAAGTGTGTTTTATGAATTAATGACTGGAGAATAAATGGGGAAATATTTGCAGGACTTTTATTTGTACATCACTTTGTTTAAAGTATGGATCACGCGCGCACACACACACAGACAGACAATAATATACAGTTTACATAGGTGTCTTCAGATGGGCCATTTCCATTGGTTGGTAGGAGGCTCCTCTGTCAGCGGCTCCCATGGTTTCCACTCAGACATCTTCCTGGAAAGACTCAACTCACACTCCGCCTGCACATGCACACATAAAACAGCATTCAATAACACTGATCAAGTCATTATGGTGCCACATGTAATAGTAATATTTGGACACTTGGGAGCAGTTATTTGTTGTTTAAAGTGAGACAGTCACAACAGATATCATTATTTTTACATTTAAAATAAACCCAATAACTGACATGTGTCTTATAGTGGGAGTAACATGTAGCAGCAGTTAGTGTAGCACGTCCCTGCAGCCGCGCACTGTTTCCATGACAACAAGTTCCAGCTTATAGATTCTGCTTGGGCAGTACTCTATGCTTTTGATAATCAACACTATGAAAGAAAATGGACAATCTTCATAGATTTGTATAAAAACACATCTGAGTCCAACTGAATAACCCATACAGAATGAAAGATGGACGTAGGGTGTGATCAGCATACAGAAAACAAAACCTACTGAGGTTTTCAGGATTGATTATTAAAAAGAATAACAAACTGAATGGGTAACACTGGAAAAAAAACTGCACAGAGATGAACAGAACGGGCCCACGCATGAGGAGAAGACAGTTTTCTCCCTCATACACCTTTCAACAACGGCACAGTCTGAAGAGTCTATTAAACTTTATGCTGCTGTTGCTACAATCCCAGCCACAAGAACCTGGAAGTGTTTTCTAGAAAACTAAGCCATTTACAGGCTTCTTTTGTCATGTAGAACAACACAAAATGTAATCCAAGCAACAACATCTATTGCCTAAAAAGTGTTTTCTCTTACGTCTATCATACTCAGTTAAACTTAACTACCTCATTAAGGCACTAATAGGTCAACTGATATTACCAGAGGATATCAACAGTAACAGGGACCTACCTGGAAAATGACTTCTTCTATCTGACCACAGTTTATTTTCTTCTCCAGCTTTTCAACATCAGGCTCCTGTGAAGACAGTTTAATCATATTGGAACTCCACCGTTTGTAATACTTGCAAATGTTCACATAAATCCATTCTCTTTCACCGAGACACACACGGCCCGTCACTGACCGTTTTCACGTGGTCGTACCGCTCGGAGACCAGCTGCTCCGTGTACTTCCTGTAGGCGGCATCCTGTGGCATTGTCTGCACCGATGCCAGGATCTTTGAGTAGAGAATCCTCAGACGCTGAGCGGACAAGCAGTGTCGGGTTAGTTGTTTGAAGAAAACACATCCACTGAATCTGCCAGGGTGTGAGGCATTGACAGCTGGACACTCTGATGATGCACATTATAATATCAGCTGCTCACCTCATGTGGATTGAGGGACACTGCGAGGCCGACCAGGCCTGTTGTCTGGAAAAGAGCCACAGGAGAGACAGTCACACCTTCAAACTCTTTTGTGTAACACTGTCAATATGCTTAAGCAATACGATTCAAATAAAAAATATTTAACTATCAACTAGGTGAAGCTGTCCCAAACCTTCTCACACAAAATGTCAACTCAGCTGCACCAATTTGGAAACCTGGGGCAAAATTGAATAAACACTGTCCCATTAAAGTTTATTAACCATTGCAGGTAATCACAATGGCTCTGGGTCTGATGGAGTGTCTGTGCACAAGATGAGACACTGAACTTCCCCCTGACAGCATTGTTTGACTGATGTGTGATAAAGTGCTGCAGAAAGATGCACTGTATGAATGTGTGTGTAAAAGGATGAATGGCAAAAGCTTTACTTAAAATGGTTTGAGTAGTTATCAAGATTAGAGAAGCTCTATATAAATACCGACCATTTTGTTATGAGTATGACATCGACTTAAATTTCTACAATGATATATATATTTATTTCTCTCAACATAAAATGTAGAACTGTAGAAAGATTTGCACCTGGAAGTATAATACAACTCATTGAACCATTGACCAATTAACTACCATGTATGTATTGTGTGTTCTGTACATCTATTTAATTTTTCAAAGACTTAGACACAGGCTCAACAATACTCACACTGACTGCATTACATTTAAGTATGTCAGTACCTGGGTGCTGGTTTGGTGCTCAATGGTTTACATCCATGTGTCAATGAAAGGAACCATGACTGATTTATAGAGATTAATGAATATACAACTGCACATCTTTGAATGGTCATCAGGATTAAAAAAGCATCTATAAATACAGACCATTTAGCATTCATATCATCAGCTTTTCTGGTTATTTAGTCATGAATAAGATCGCAAGAACTATAAGGTGAAATGGATCACACAGGGCAGTTGTGAGGGCAGATCAACACATAATGATGTTGAACGACAACAGTTCATTACAAACACGTATGTGCTACATCCGGTGTGCTTTAATGACTGTGTACCTACTGTATCACTTCCCTCTGAATCCCTTTTGGGAATGTATGTGAATATCAGTGAGCTCAGCTTATGGATCTTCAGGGCTCAATAGTAACAAGAGACACGTGAAGGCAGCACGATCACGTGACTCTTCACCACTAATATTATCCTATAGTTGAACTGCTTATCATATATTTGACAGGCCTGAGTTTCTCTGCGGAAAACCAGTTATCACAGTTCACTTGGAATTCACTCGAAGTTGTCTATATTCACATTGGAATAGACACTCGACTGAATCTACTGTATATGCGAGTTAAAACGAATGAATACCGTAAACATGTGTTGTTTGTCGTAGGATGTTGCCTTTTTATGACCTAAATGCCAGCTGTAGGGCATTATTAATTATGCCGTAATGTAAATCTTGACCATTTGCCTTTTTCCGACAGCGCTGTAAACAGACTGTTCAGATGACGGCAACAACTCGGATGTAAAAACGTAGAGAAATCCGCACTTCACTGCTCGGTGTTTCTATTCAGCTTTTACAGGTTAGCACAGCCTAGCTACATTAGCAAAACAGCTAACAGCTAGCCTATCACCGCAGCGTCTCGTCCCCATCGCCGCCTCCCCACTGTGTGAGTCGCTTTATGCTGATTCACTGTTATAAAGGTACAATGCAGTGTAGCCGAGTGATCAACCGAGCTGCTGCTGCCTCGTTTCAGTCATTTCAAACAAAGACATGACCTCTACTGTACCTTCTTCACCAGACCCGCCATCATTCTCTGCGGACACACACACCGCCCGCGATTTCCGGCGACTAGATGTGACGTCAGCGAGTTTCCGGAGTTTCTAAAGCTCTTTTTTTCCATTTAATTTCCTTTTCACGAGTCTTTCAATGGAGGATCTGATAAACCACCCACTGTTCTTTCAAACGTGTCATGTCTGGATTAAGTTTGACTTCAATCAATCAGTTACAATGTATTTGAATAGCCCCTCTTCCCAAGTCATAGTTTGTCTCATGGTTCTTAAAATTACATCCTCTGCCCGCCCCGAACCCAAAGAGGACTTATAGTCAGTAATGGTAGAGGATATGAGTAGGAATATGGTATAACTTTATTATTGTACACTGGAGTCATTCCTTTTAACCACACGAGGTGATGGATTTTGGATAAATCTTGCCTGTGCAAAAGTACAATAGTTCAACGTATTTGTTTGCAGAACCAAGAACCAAGGGGAAAAAAATAAATAAATGGTAATGATTATACCAATAAAATACTTACATTTATATAATTCTCTTTCACTTTCCATAATATATTAATGTTTGCAAAAAGGTGGGAACATAACCTGAAAGTTTAAGTTAATATTTTCAAATATAATCCAAACAAAGACATTAAAAATAAAACAAAAATAAACATATATAGATATATCTAATATATCTATATCTATATCTATATATATTGAAACGATCTGTGTCCTTCTTTCCAAATAGTGATGAAATGGTCAAAAGGGACAGACACCCCCATGTTACCAAATGCCTCAGTCTTTAATCATGATCGACTAATTAGAACTCTTAAAGACTTGAGGATCAGCGGCAATGTCATTGTTACCAGTGTTATGGGCAGGATTATGTTGACCACAACATAAAGGCACTAGATACAATTACTCTGGTTTTTAATTTTTTGTTATTTATTTCAATTACTTTCTGTCACCTTAAATATGTCCTTCTGCCTCAAATATATAACGCGTCCTTGAAAGGTACTATAAATATTTGTATTATTATTATTATATCAATAATCTATGATACAGTGACCCCCTCTGTTCAGGCAGGTCCATCAGTTTGATAAGACCTGAGTGTGTTTCTAACATTTGGGGTCTTTCCTCCTTACCCAGCTCCACTGGCTGCAGTGTTCTGAAGTCTGTGGATTCCTAGCTCTTTGATAAACCTGAAGGTTGTCGCAATAAGACACCTGCAGCCAACCTCCACTTGGCGGACGATTTCTTTTTAGCCACGTTATTCTGCCTCGGATGCCATCTCCACATTCCGAAGCCCGATCCTCTCACTTGCTTCATCAACAGCAACCTCCCAGGATACTGTCATTTCTACAATGTAGACAGCACACAGTGCTGTCCCAGTCCCAAGTCCCAGTGTGCATTTTATTTTATGTCTAACACAAAAAAGACTTTAGAGCAGATGGAGGTTGGAAAAGTTTAATGGCATCAAACCAGAGCAATGCTATATGCACATGATCAATATTATCAGTTTTAAAAACATCTATTTAAACATGTTTGGTGGAAAAAAGACATCTATCTACAGTAGAGTAAAAAATTCAAAGTATAAAAATATATTACAAATCTCAAGTATTTACAAAGACAGCTTCTTTCTACACAGGTCTACAGTTACAGCACTGTCAGTTTTCACTCTAGTTGTGTTACCTAAAACAAGCAACATCTTGCCCTTCAGGTCCTCAGTAAACTCAGCACCTATTAAAAGAAAACACTGTGGGCTCAGACAGCCAGGACAAACAATGACTACACTCCCATCATCCTCTGGGAGAGGGAGGAGGGGGGAGAGGATTTTGGAGATGGAGAGGATGGAATGAGCACATGGCCTCCTTCTTAAGGTCTGATAAGCAGGATGTGACATTAGAGCTTCTGTGGATCTGTTAGAAGAACATCCTGTGGGAGGAAACACGTCAGATTATTTTTCAATATCCAAACTCGTAATTGAATGTTTTTCTCACAGGAAATCTTTGCACACACGCACACCTGTAAATGCTGGGGTCGAGCAGGACAGCCGTGTCTGTGGGCAGCTTTGACAGATGAACCACCTTGGTCTTCTGCTGCAGTCGGTCGCTCTCATTCACCCACACATCTGGAAGTCTACAGAGGTTTCGAGAACACATTCACAAATACTGTAAAACAAAGATCGTTATTCTTTTAGCTCTCCTCGTGTGTGACAGTGAGACTTCCTTTGCAGTGTGAACAGTGGAAAGCTCTAGTCTCGGTGGAGATCTGGAGGAGTGCCAAAAACTGATATGGATTGGGGGGGGAAGCTCTGATAAAACCAACCACCATCATCACATCTTTACATGGAAACCTTTAACAGAAGCACTTCATCGAGCCCATAGGAAACTCTAGTTCACTTCCTGAGGGGATCAGGGGCGGAACCCACAAATCCCAAATTCATTATGGTTGTATCATAAATATGCTCTCAGGGAATGATGATGTCGACGTTACATCACAAGAGGGAATGAAGCAGACAGAACAATGTTTACTACCCATGTTGGTATGTAGTTCATGTTAATCAGCTCATTCCGTCATATGAATGTGTCAGTTTCAGTCTAACACTTAGCACGTGTGACGGTATGCCATCTCTGGACATTCCTGTTAATCTGGCAGATTACTAAATCTTACAAGTAGATGTACTTGTGGCGGCCAGCCATAATATTAGATATTACAATATTACAGTTGATTTTGTAATATGTACCTATTTAAAGTTGGTAAAGTCTACTGTATTCATGCAGAGCAGCACACAACACATTACTCTCTCTCTCCCAAACACAGGAAGGGTAAGAAAAAACATCTCCCATGATTATTTAACGTGCTGACTTAAAAAAAATGCCATGGTGTCCACTAATATGTTAAAGTTTTAAGTGTCCACACTACTCTTGAATTGTCAAGCCTGTGACACAGTCTTCTGGAAACACTGCTTGGTTGAGTTTTTGTCTGAACAAACAGAAACTGTGTTTTTTGGAAACTATTGTGCAGACGCCCACATTCTTATCAGTCACAACTCGACTACGAGCAGTGAGGGTAAAGCGTTCCTGCCCAGTTACCTTAAGTAACATCAGTCCAAGAAAAGTAATCCCTGTTCTACTTCTACTATTACTTTTAAATATTGACGTTTCTCTTTCATTGTATTTTCTGATACTACTCATTACTACTCATTACTACTACAACTGTTTCTGATACTGGCAGATACATGACCAGTGTACATGAATAGTCATGTGATTTGAATTTTAGTTTGGAGAAATACTTCCTGATATTGAGCTAAAAGACTAGACAGAGATTGTATTCATTTTAAAACGAAGCCACATGTCTTATACTATCCAGACTAAATGGGGTATAATTGTTTATAAAAACAAACTCTACACTGTAAAAACTGTCAGATTAGTTCACGAGTGTGTAAAAAAAACAACAACACAGGACCAATGTCTGCTTCTTCTGGTGCATCGGAAGATTTTAATTATTAGTGAAGTATCTATACTATGGCAGACAGTCACGGTGTAATCACACACCTTTGCAGAGTTATGTAGCGTTGTGGTTTTACGGTGGTTACAGGTGAACAAAACACACATTCTGAAGACTCAGCCACCTGAGCCACCGGCAAAGAAAAGACCGTAAAAGGAAGAGAAGGATGTGAGGAGGAGGAGGAGAAGAAGAGACGGCCATGTCTTACATGTCTTCTGGTGTCCAGTGCAACAAGAGCTTAACTTTCCCAGAGTCTTCTTTCCTTCTGGCTATTACCTGAATAAAAACACAAAAACCCACTAATAATTATATTATGAAGACTTAATGTGATTTTCTTTTACAAAACTGACATCCATTTAAAAATAAACACCAAGTCTTGCCTGCTGGACAAAATGTTAATGGACCGGTTAGTGTGCGTCTGTGTGTGTGCCCACCGTGCTGTGGAAAACCACACTGTGTCCATTGCCCAGGCTCTCGATGTGTGTTGCCAGGTTGAGGCAGATGGCTCGATGACGGATGGCGTCCATGGTCTGAGCATCGAAGAAGTCATGAGGTCGGGCTGGAGGAAAGAAAAATTGATATGATGAAGAACTAGTTCGAGTGTGTGAACGGGCGTGACAATATTACCTTATATATATATATATATATATTCTGCCTGTTTGTGCATTGTCCATACGGAGTGAACGTCGCTGTTTGTTCTTGAGTTTCCTCCTCTTGTTTAGGCCAGCCTTGGACGGGGACTCCTCCTTCACTTTTCCCTGATTGGACAGTTTGGATGAACCCTGTGAGCTGAAGTGAGTGGGGACATGACGTGCCAGCCCCCCCTGCGAGGCAAACGTGGCGTTGCAGCCCCCCACCACACACTGCAGGAACACAGAGGATTTATAGTTATTCAAGTTAGTATGATTAATCATTTAACACCAAAGTGTGCAATCATTTGACCAGAGCATTATCGGTGGGGTAGATGAAGTGTGTGTTGTCACCTTGAATGGTTTGTCCCCGCTGTGGGTCAGCATGTGTCTCTGCAGCCAGCTCTGACTGGTTGATGGTGTGTTGTACACTTTACAGCCTTTCCACAGACACACAAACACCTGTGGGGCAGACACACAAATAGTCAACACACACAGTAAGTTCTGTTGTGATCAGACTACATATCTTACAGAAACTACAACGTTTATTGGTTTTGGTTCACAGATCACTAGTACCAGGTTCCAGGTACATTTGGTGGAGGCAGAGTGTGTGAACACAACCCGGAACCCTCGTTTTAAAATCATCCTGCTGACATATGAACAACCAATGGCTATAAAAAGCTTTTCTACTCCAGTCCACCAGGTGGTGTTGATGCAGAGGACTCTACAACATTTATGATGCTGTATAAATCTCGCAAACTACAACTGTAAACATGGAATAGATTCAAATCCTGCTACTGTTGATCTGAAAAGAGAATATTTTGTTTTTTTCAAATTATCTTTTTATTATATATTTATTTGTTTATACAATTATATTTTCTTCTGGATCTCTTGTTTGATATGGCAGTGGTTGTACTGCACCTATTAGCCACACCATGAAGGGAATAACAGTGGCACCTGCCAAGGGAGGGGATATATTAGGCAGCAAGAGACCACACATTTCTTGAAGTTGATATGTTGGATGGTCAGTTCACTGTGTATCTGTCCATGTTTTCCTATTTAACACAGCAATTTGTATTTTGATAAATTCTCCTAAATGCTGGAGGAATGATAACTACATTTCAATACATTCTGTTATTTGATACCACTGGAGGTAACTTAGTAGCATCTTTATCCTTCTAAATAAAACACAATTACACCTTGGGAGCACTCATACAGTAACCTGACAGCAGGACACTCACCCCTCCTCTCTGTCCGTCCACATGTGTGGCTCTGATATGCTCAGCCAGGTCAGGACTGCTGGTAAATACCAACTGACAGTGATCCCAGCAGCACGTGTAGTTCAGGGACTTGCCCCCTGCAGGCACCGAACCGCTCCCAGACACTGCACCCCCGCTGTGACCATTGAGCATGGCTGGAGTGGAGCGACCGCTGGATGCCGTGCTCTCCATGTCCATCAGGGTGCTGCCGATACTGCAGCAGGCACACAAGACAAAGATATTAAAAACAGATCACAAAGATAAATCAATAATTCACAGGGAGAATCTAGAAAAAGGTTTAAAAAAAGGCTGTCCCAGCAGAAAAACAAGTATCAGTTGATACAAGATCTCATCTCGAGTGGCTGAGGCTCAGGTGGGAAAGCGGGCTGTCCTCTAACCAGTTGGCGGTTCAATCCCAGTCTATGCCATTCCACATACCAGTGTTCTTTGGTACCGACGGCTCATAGAAATAGTGCTGGTTACAGTATGAATGTTTGTATGAATGGGTGAATGGAAAAGACTGTACTGTAACCAAGACTAGAAAAGTTCTATATATATACAGACCATTCATCTGACTGACCGAACATGCAGACTACAAGACTCCCCAGAACACAACACCCCACATTTTCGACTGGGGTCATGTTTACATGGAGGTTCACCATCACCAACCAGGAATTTAAATAACATCAGAAATTGAGTAAGCACTGCCCAATTATCTTTTACTAAAATTACATATTCAACTTAAATAACTATTTAAGGTAAAAAATTACTACTAGAAAGAATTAAAGAAAGGAATCATAACAGCAACTGACCTCTAGTTTTTCCTGCATTTCCGTCAGTACTGTAATAAGGCATTATATAAATTGTTCCGGCCTCTCATTGGATACTGCTTGTTGACAACATGTGTGAGCTCTGAAGAAATTGTGTCTGAAAACTGTACTGTTGAGGTGTACTGTTAGAGTTGGCTGTGGCTCAGGGGGAAAGAGCGGGTCGTCCTAAAAAAAGAGGGTTGGTGGTTTGATCCCAGTCTTCCCCTTTATACATGATGAAGTGTCCTTGGGCAAGATACTGAACAAAAGATTGCCCCAGTAGGATGTGCCGTACACATAGAGAAAGAGCTGCTCATAGTATGAATGAGATGGTGAGTGATCATTGAGATAAGTAGACAAGTGCTATATAAATACAGACCATTTAAAAGTGCTTTGCCAAGTTTAAGACAATAATCACTTGTCATGTACTAGCACTTATGTCTAATCTGGAAACTGGCAGCAATAATGTAAAAAACACATGTAGATCCATGTGTGACATGAGTGGATTTCACAGCTCCCACAGAAGTGCAACAGGTGTGTGTGTGTTGAAGCCAAATCACTATGTGCACTGGTCACTGTCCACACTGGTTCTCTGTTGGAGCAGGGTTTACACATCCTACGAGTGGATTAACACCCCTGACACACACACGTCTACTGTACATCACTCACACTCCTGCTCTGTGTCCAGCTGCCACTTGGCTCTGCATGGTGACTAAAATTACAGTGTGGTCGTACATCTGCCACAACAGCAGGATTACCCAAACTCCAGAGGCAGCCAGACACGTCTCAAAGCTGGCAGCAGATTGTCTTACCTATTTTTAATTCATCTCATCTATAAGCCATACAAATTATATACATTCTATTCAATTATTGCCACAGCTGCAATGTGTTAAGTCAAAATTACAGGACTCTACAGAGGGCTTTTGATTTGAAAAGACAGATAAAGGAAGTGGACATGTGAAGATTCGTGGGGGAACTAATTAAAAGGGGACTACATTTTTGGAATCCACCAGCCCTAATGGATTTTAAATGTCAAACGAAAAACAAATTGTATGCCTAATATATACAGCTCTTCTATATGCGGCACTTGTTTCTCTCACACACAATACACTACTGGCACAACATGCGGTCTGCAGGAGCGAAACCTCTGGTTAGTGGACGCTCTGCTCTACCTCTTGAGCCACAGCCGCCCCATTTGGACATTGTATACAAACTTTCTGAGGTGGGTCCAACTCAAATAGTTTCTCAAAGTTGTAGCTGCCCTTCTGTTAGTTCATATTTTACAATTTAAAACCAACAGGGAAAATTATATCATACAACTCTTAACGAGCTTACCCATGTAACTAGGCACTGATATTGTTTTGCAGTTACTGCAAATGTTTTATCAAAAATAAAAGTGTAATCATTTGCAACTGTCAAATGAAGAAATATGTGCACTGTTCATGTGCTAGCATTTTTGGGGATGGTTGGTGTGAGCGCTGTTTGACTGCAAAAACTGCTCAGCCAGTTTTATTGAATGTTGGAAGGACGTGCCGTGGGGTTTGTGTAATCAAAATATGGATCTGATGGATTCTAACAAGGTTTTATGAGGATACGGTTCAGCCTTGATGGGGCTATGCGCCCGACTGAGTACCATTCTACTTTTAACTTAAATGAATCCCTGTTTTTGAATGCACTTCTGGTGAGTGCAGTGAGCAAAACAGAACAAGTTGCCTGAAGCCTTCCTCCTCTGTGGATATACTCTCATATTGTGGGTTAATAGCGTGCCTAATGTGAATTGAATGAAGACTTTATATTTAGTACTATTATTCAGGTTTGTAGGCCTTCACATGATTAACTGAGGACTATGACGTCTATTCCTCCTTGGCTGGATGATTATGAAAGAGTTCTGATACACTTCAATGGATATATAGCAAGAGGATTCAGAGACTTCACTTTCTGTTCACTTTTGTGTTGTAGCTTTGCTGATCAATATAGAACTCAGCAACCCATCATGACAAGGTAGAGAAAAGTATTCAGGTCCTATAATCAGACTTTTGTTTAAGAAGTTAGTCTTCTTGGGTAAAGTCTGCATTCACCTGTATCTGGGAAGTTTATCTCATTCTTCCTTGCAGATCCTCTAACAGTCCATTAGTCTCAGCAGCATCTTCAAACTGACATCCTCAGGTTTTCCCTATAGATGTTCTACAGGCTTCAGCACAGTCGGCGTTCTTCCTCGAAATCATTTAGCGCCTCTAAAAATGTATCCTTGCTAAAGTGAAAATGTGCCGCTCTGTTCAGGAACAATGACCCAACAGCTGATACCAAAACTGTCACATATTTCACATATCATGTTGGTGTTCAAATGGGGGTTTTCAACAGCTAGACACACACACCTCATTGGAAAATCCCCTATGAGACTTTCAGTTGGTTAATGTTTCCTCTATATTCACAGATATTGTTTAACTGCTACCAATACTTTCAATAAGATGAGATATTTATGTTTTTTAATGTTTCCCGGTGGTCAAATGAAGGAACTCTGATAAATAAGTTAAGCGATAGGGAAATGGAGATTGTCATGAGAATTTTATGTCAAATATCCTGTAATCATAGTGGAAATGGGCCTATAAGTAGTGGAGCATCCAGTGATCCACTGCAGCTGTAGAACACTGTACTGTTGACTCATTGTGAGCTCAATGAGCTCCTGTGTAGGTGCATTTCCCACCTTATCGTGTATCACAACTACGCTGATTGACTCACACCGTTTGAATCTGTCACAGAAGCCTTGAAGGGAGTTCACGTTCTAATGCTGACACAAATGTTCAAAGTTCAGAAAGAGGGGAAGAAAGAACGGGAGTGGGGGAAATAAATCCAATCGATAACCACGGCCCTTTTCACAACCTTACTCCTGATTTAGCTTCAGTGTTTATCTTCTATAGCAATGATGCTGCTGAAAGTAAACTCAGAACTGACTGACATGTGGTGGATCATTTTTGAGAATATCACTCAAATTTGGTGTGTTTACAATTGTTTATATTAGTTTCTATTCGTTAAGGTTTCTCAGATTTTACCATTAGTAAAGTATTATTACCTTACCGTACTTCCCCACTGTGGGGCGAATAAAGGATTATCTTATCTACTTCACAAATCACATTTGACTCATAGGGCTCAACAGTTTGCGACATCCTCTGCCCTTAACCCTCAGCAACTTGTGATTTACTGAACGCTATCTCTAGATGTGTATGATTCAATTTTTTCAAGATGAAACTTGTCTAGTGATGTGGTTGGGGGGTGCTGATCAATCCCCACCAGCAGGGCGGTGGGGAGATTTTATCCTAGTGCCCACAGCCTGTATTGCAACATTATGTCCCGCATACAGGCCAAACACACAATCACAAGAAAGTAAGTGGTTTTAAAAGCAGCGATTACGTTTTCCTGAGCATTACCAAAATCCCTGGCATGACTTCTTTAATAAAATATATGGATGACTGCTTCAGTAAATAGTCTCTCTCTCTCTCTCTCTCTCTCTCTCTCTCTCTCTCTCTCTCTCTCTCTCTCTCTCTCTCTCTCTCTCTCTCTCTCTCTCTCTCTCTCTCTCTCTCTCTCTCTCTCTCTCTCTCTCTCTCTCTCTCTCTCTCTCTCTCTCTCTCTCTCGAGCTGCAGGGTCCAGATCTGATACTACTCAACAACAACAACAACAACAACAACAACAACAATCATCATTAAGAACATCGTTATCATTTTCATTAGAAAAAACGTCTGACAGAGCTTAATTACGATGTTTACAAATTGGTCTGGATCAATCTCTCTCGTCTCCCCTTTTCTATTCACCTCTCCTTTCTTCCCCATGTTCCTCCACTCACCCAAACCGGTCGAGGCAGATGGCCGCCCAAATTGAGCCTGGTTCTGCTAAAAGTTTCCTCCAGTTTGCTCTTTCTGGGAGCTGTTGGGATTAAGGCCTCAATGTAAAGTGCCTTGAGCTGATCCAAGTTGTGATCTAACTATATTCTAGAGTTTACAACATGGTCATGATGCATTAAGTGCAGCCATGTGCAGGGAACCTCACTTGTGTCCTGCAGCTGGGGGTCCACACATGGCTGCAGTGACCACAAGAGGCTGGATGATAAACATGAGGGTTGGCGAGATGGTTGAGGCCAGGAACTTTTAAACAAATGTGCTCCACTAGCTTATGATCCCTTTAAAAATGGTGTCTAATCTTAAGGTTGTGACACTGGTTTAATGGCTTCCAGTCACCAAGGCTGGAAACCAGTGTCCTCCTGCATGGGGAAAAGTCCCCGCATTGAAAGTCGACGCATCCTCTAAATTAGTGTTAAATGTATGAGATGTGATTTAACCATAGACTGTATTTAAAAGGGGATTTACCACATCAACCCCCCCACCCACACTAGCATTGAGGCAGGCTGACGTGAGATCACTGTTATTTTGGTGAAGTGATGCAGCTGGAGATGTGATCTGCTCACATGTGGCCTATCACTAACTTAGTGAAGTTAGTCACACACCGTGTGCTTTAATAAACGTAAACTCGTAAACGTGTCGAGGAACTATTCTCCCCGGCGGAGTCCCGAGCCAACATTAAACCAGTGAACTTGGCACCATGCTGTGACCTAACACCGCCTCTCGGCTGCCGTGGGAATCAGTTTAGGCCTTTCGCTGCTTCTACAGACCTGTCCTCCGAATCCATCCGGCTGAGCGGCTCTCCATCCGACGAGGTCAGCTCCACGCTGGCCCGTCTCTTGGCGCCGTGTCCGGCTCTCTCCGCGGTCTTTGTGCGCTCTGCAGGCGGCGAGCAGGACACGTTCTCCCCCTCTCTTTGTTCTTCTTTCAGCACCCGGGAGCCCTCCTGTGCGGAATCGACACTACTCGCCAAACTCCCCTGAACGGGACTTTTCCCCGGTTCGGCGAGTTCGCCACAGGGCTCCCCTTCTTCGCCCTGGGGCTTTTCGCAGGGGGACGCGGCTTCTTTGTCGGTGTCGGGGACCTGGGACGGGATGTCCCCGGGCTGCTCCGGCTCAGCACGACCACCGCTCACGTCCATTCCTGCTCTGCTCTCGTTGTTGTCGCCCGGTTCCTGTTTGGGGTCCGGCACGGCCTGCTCCTCTCTGCCGGTTTCTGCTGTTTCGCCGGGGCCGTTTTGATCCGGCTTGGGCTGAGACTCTTGCTCGGCTCCGTCGGTCGTGATTGGAGCCATTTTGGAAGAACACGGGGGATGTATCGGAGATGTTCCAGTGGAAAAGTTGCCCTGACGCTGCCCCTCTCCACCACTCACTCTCCGAGCATACAACACAGCGGCGGCTTTGGCTGACGTCACGGTCCCGCATGGTCGAAGCTGCTCTTTGCGGACAGAGGCCTCACTCGGTACGGGAGCAGGGCGCCTACACCATTACTCATCCTCCGTGGTTTACACCGTATATTCTGACTTTTGAACAACAGCACAAACCCTAATTATGGCCAATTCTTACTTATATATACATATTTTTTTCTGCTAAAATTTAAGCTATAGCTTCAACGGCCTTTCAGACTAAATCACACGTATTGTTGGTTTTCCGATCAGATCCAGTATTATTGTCAATGAGGGAATACGTATGGGACACGATCACACAAAGCTCAGTATAGTGTATAATATAGCACTGCCCGGAAGGCGCAGACTAAACTTGTTTTCACAGTGAGTCATCTTCGTAGACCTAGACGATCTTTGGCATTGTGGCCTCTCAGCTCCACGTGTTCCGACAAACAGAAAAATGATACCACTGAAAAAGTGCTGAAAAGGCACGCTGTTATCTCAGCAAGGTGCACCCCGCTACTTTTAGATTGACTGCTTTTTTTTTGTTCACCCTCCATCACTTCCCCGCGGCGTTAAACCACCACCCTGTTTACCGGGTGGACACTGAGCCACGCTGACCTCAGTGGCCAACTTGTTGCATTGAAACGAAGGCCTGCTCATCCACTGGCTGAGCTGATATGGACAAAAGATGCTCCCTCTAGTTAAAAACATGTCAGGTATAATGGGCACCGACTTCATAGATCATTAATTGATAGATAATAGTGAGTGGAATAATAAGTAAAACCGTTAACATGCACATATACCACCTCAGCACCATTTTGGAGAATGCAAAGAACAATTCACTTTTCCAGAGCTTTCAACCCTCTCACATGGTCACGTTTGCCTTGAGTTTGGATTTTTTTTCACCCCACGTTTAAGGCTAAATATTAAACATGAAAAATCCAACTCAAGGTCCAGGTGTCAGCATTTTCCAGAGCTTTAAACACTGGTTAAAGGGATAATTTTAATTGATTTGAATAGTTTGTGTGCAATAGTTTTTGTTTATAAGCACTTCCAACCACCGGATAATTGGATGGTGCAATGGCTATACTCAATGTTTTATATTTAATCTTCTCTTTTTTTATGCCCAACATGGCCCTGTGGCTAAAAGCCCACCTTTCAAATAGAAGCCACCCTGAACAGTACATCCTGTATGAAAATTAAACCCTCGGTTTGTGCAGGTTCTTAAGCCTGTGGGTTCCCAGCTTGGAGAGTACACTGATTCATTGTAAGTGGCTAAAAGTCAAAGGCAGAGAACCACAGATCCAGTTTAAGTCACACAAACAGACACAAAAAACTCAGAAGACTTGAAAAGCAGAAGGCAGGTTTCGACATGGTTGAAAAGAGAACAGTAACAGGAACGTTTTAAGAACATCAACACAACAATTTATTTCACATGATATAAAACAGATGGGTATGAACTTTTTGCATATTGACCCTAATAATATTAATAATAACCTTTTAGTTATAATATTTGCTCTTCTTCTTTTCATTGTGTACATAAATTATCCTATCTTGCTTTATTTATTTATTTTTTACAGTTTATACATCTCTTTTTAAAATTCTTTTCATGTCCTGGAGGTCCAAAGTCCTACTTATTGCTTCTTACATGTGCTATTCTGCGATTCTTTACCACCACAGAGATTCAAACCCCAAATGTCAGATCCGCCTCATATCCCTCAGCCTCTTCACTGTAGATCCCCTAAGCAATGAAAACCAAACAGAGACAGACTTCTGCAAGATACGTAGTCCAAAAAGAAGAGAAAAACAGCAGCACAAAGTGGCACCTTGTTGAAGTAAAAATCTGTTTTATGTTTCTTTTTATATTCTTTTATATATATTTATATATGTATAATCAATAAAGGACAATCTGTTACTATGCAGGTGCAAAGGGTGTGAAAATAGAGCGATAAGGGAGCCTCTGGTCACAAAGCAACACAAAGGATTGAAATCAGAGAGGGTTAAAATAAAAGACCATCAGCGATCACTTTGGGGTTAAAGTAAAGCACTGCATGTGTGTCGAGATTTGGTGCTTAGCCCATCTGCGCTGAGATGACTCAGGTGCTCCTATATACAGCTGTACACTCACCTCCACGAACTCGGTGACAGCTATCACCCTCTCCTACACATCACTAAAATATTCTCCTTTTAAATACTCATATTAAAATGACTTTGCAATACTTAGCAAGGTATCAAAAGGTATGTATATTGACATGTGTGTATGTATTTGGCAACATGGTTCTATAGAGCTATATTTTACCCCCGAAAACAAATCGTACATACAGTCAAGATTGTGAAATAGTTTAGTTCTTTATATTTATAGTTCTAATTTATAAAGCAGATTTAAAGACGAAGACAGAAACAAATGAAATAAGCGTCTGTGACCACAGAAGGCAGAAGGACTAGCCGACCCATGGATTGGATAGACTGACAACCACAGAACTGAATTGCCTGAATTTCTTTACACTGTTAAACAATTTTTTACCATGTTAATCTGATTCCATAAAGCACTCTCTACTGCTGAACACTTTACAGGTACAAACAAATTCCCTAATAGGTTGCAGCGATAAATGCAGCCATCAGTAAAACAGAAGGTATAAATAATGCACTCTATATACATGTGCCAATGGTTTGTATCAGGCTCTAGCTTGCAGAAATAGATAATAACAGTGTTCCTATTTCAGTGTAGCAGTGATTAACCGTTCCCTGGTGTGTACTGCAGCCTAATGACTTAATGAATTGGGACATGCCAGGAGAGCTGTTGAAGCCTGGTGACCATGGCGTGCCCTGCCACATGCCCGAACCACCTCAACAGGTTCCTTTCAGTAGGAACCAGTTGTACACAGTACACACACCCTCATTATTACTGCCGAGGGCCCATTGAGCCAGGGAACTACACAACAAGGACTGGTGATCAGTAAGCCCCACCCAGTTCTGCATTATCTCTGTACAATAAACACAATTTGTTCAACTATTATCAGTGTTCATAACTGTAGGTATGACCATCGCGTTGATCAAGTAGTTAAATGAATCAGTTGATGGTCAGGTTAATCGTCCAAACCTTCTTTTTCATTAATGGACCTTTCACCTGTTCCGTCACAACCTCTATGTTTTGTTACTTGTAACTTCACCCTCAATTGCATCATCTTTTATATAGTCATAAAGAAGATCTCTGGGGTATTATAGCTGAAACGGACATAGGTTGTAACCTTAAACCTCTAAAATAACAAAACCATTTCACAATCTTACATCTATGCATAAATGTTTCGGGGCAACATGGAATGAATGCTCGGCTTCAGGACACGTCAGTGTGGAACAGATCTAATAGGTGCTAAAGATGCAGTACATCGGCCTTTCTCTCTGGCTGGATGTGAGGGTGGTCCATCTGTGTGTGGGCCGGTCTGTTAGCAGGGCTGCTGTCCTCTCAGTCCCAGTCTCCTTGTGGACATGTAACAGTAGTAACAAAGTAGTTCTGTTGTCAGAAGCCGTGGAGCATGCTCTATGCAGGCTGGCTACATTTGGGGCGCTCCGGGATGCCAGTGTGGAGATCGAGGCCGGTGGGGCTCACGTGTCACTGCTCACCAAGGTGAATGTCTGCGCTGTGGAGGGGAGAAAGGGTTGAAATGAGTTTTGTGTCATAATAATTCCACCGTAATCTAGTAATCAAGCCACCTGAGTGAGAGAAAATACGCTATTTACAATGAATGAGGACAATGATGGAGTTCCAGACAGTTTTGAAGGTATGGACACAATATTTTAACGGTCACAGTTGTGTACACTGCTGTGGCTTGATTCGTTTTCACATTTGTTGAAACTGACCTCAATTACTGAAAAGAAGGGTCTTAGCTGTTGATACACATGTCACATGTTCGCATTTGTGAAACATTGACACAGCATGAGTCTGGGACAGGTGTAAATAGTGAGTGGTTAAAAGGTTAAATGTCTGCCTGTCAAGTAACACATTTGTAAATAAGACAAGATAATCGGCTTATTGATGAGGTGATGTCAGATGGATATTGTTTGGACGCAGTTGTATGTCGGTTTTCCCCTGCTTCCAGTCTTTGCTATTGCTTTTAGTCTGCTTGCTGTTACTATGTATTTAATGGACAGAAATCCCAGTGGTATAAATAATCCCTGCGAGTTTTTGAAAAGACAGAAAATATTGTTTTCGAAAAAGGTTGAAACATTCAATGTTTGCTCAGTTTCCATTTAGAAACCTTGCAGTTTGTTATTTGGCCAATAGAGTATGCTGTCTGCTTGGCTTACAGGTCATGGGTATGATTCATTTCATTCAGGCTCCTCATCCCACAGTGATGTGTGTGAATAAATGCAGTGGGAATTTTAGTTTCAAACCATGAGAAAGAAAACACATTTAGGCTTTACCTCTCAAACTAGAATTCTCCACTTGTACATCACTGCATACACAAATCCTTCCACTTTTATTCTGTCTATATTTTGGTTTCTTTATTTATCTTTAATGGCTGTTGATGAAAGGAAAAGACAGATTGCAGCTTCTCTGATACAGCAACCCAATGAAATCACAGTTTTGAATCTAGCTTTATCAATCTCCAGCTTTCAGTTCTGGAATTAGCACATTTCTAAAAGGATAATCATTATTTGCAAATTTAAACATAAAATTTCAGTAACGGCTCATACTTTTGATTGGTCAACGACCCTTTAAGGATGAGTGTATTTGAAATGTGGTCAGAATGAGCAGATGCTTTTACTTTGAAGGTCGCATCAATGATTGAGGGAGAGTTCACTTACAGGCCAGCAAGTTGTTGTTGTTGTGTTTCTTGTTGTCTGCTGTGAGCTGGTTATACGAGTCCAGGCTCATGTCCAGCTTCTGCTCTCTGGTGGTTTGTGGTGTCAGGTTCCCCTCCTCGTCTTTGGGTTCTGGACTGGACATTTCAGGCTCAGGGGTGTGGAGGCTGCAGAAGCATATTATTATATGAAGAAACACTACATCAGAATCTTTTTGTTTATAAGTAGGTTACATCAACACTGGAGCGTGTTTCCTAATTGAAAGATGGGCAAATGACAGCACCGAAGGGATCTGTTCTTGGTGTAAAAGATCCCCTCAATATCCGACTGAGAAAAAGAGTCTGCCTCTTTAATGTGAACATTTCTCTGTCCTAAAATGTCTGGGGGGAAAAAATCACTCAAGCTGATTTCAGACATGCCCTGATCTGCGCATAATATCCTGACATTCTCCGGGTGTGGGTGGCAATACTAGCTCATACACACACACACCTGTTTTCCGTGGTGGTGTTTGTAGGTGAGCTCGTCAGATCTTGCTTCTTGCTTTCATCATCCTCAAAAGGCTCGAGGTTTACTATCTCCACATGCTGAGGTACTGTGCCCAGGTCCAGAATCACCACCCTCTGACTTTCACACAGCTGAAACACACACACACACACACACACACACACACACACACACACACACACACACACACACACACACACACACACACACACACACACACACACACACACACACACACACACACACACACACACACACACACACACACACACACACACACACACACTTACTTTTTTAGGACATAGCATTGACTTCCATTGATGGGTGACAGCCTAGCCTTGAAACAAAACCCCATAAACACCACCATGTTTCTACAGCAGCCCAGCAGCCCAGAACAAACAAAACATTGGCTTTCACATTTGTATCACCTGAAGGTCACCGTAGGTTATACACCCTTGAAAATGGAGTTTGGCTGAAGGAGTAGTCAGGATGTTGCAGTCTCAAAGTTTATCACTAGAGGTCACTAAATCCTTCACATTAAACCTCAACCCAAGATCAGTTCACACCTAACCCCTAACATCAAACGCGTACGCAGGCACACACACAGTGTTCTCCATTTTCAAATTCCAATATGCATGCTTGCCTGCATGCATATTGGAATTTGAAAATGGAGAATTTAGCAGTATCGCACCAGTGTATAGTTACATTAGTGGTAAAAAGGAGCTAATTTCAGTTAGATGATTTATAGAAAGCAACATAAGGCAATGTTTTGAAGCAGTAAAGTGAGTTTTGCTGGCAGATGAGTTTTCAGTGTTGTTACATGCAGTGATTTGTATCTGTGTGTCAGCAAGTCTTTCATTTTGTGCTGTTATATCATAAAATAAATAAATAAATAGTGATCACTACAGAGAAATAGATATGGATATTGGAAAAAGGTCAAATACAGTATACAAACATATTTATTTGCAGCTGTGGCTCAGGGTTGACAGCGGGTCGCCCTCTGACCAGGAGATACTACGCATGCTGAGATACTGAAATCCAAATTGGCCCTCACAGTAAAAATGCTGCTCAGAGTTGTACTGTATGACAATGTGTGAATGGGTGGATGGCGAAACTGTACCCGAAAGTGCTTTGAGTGGTCATCAAGATTAGAAAAACAAGAATACATACAGACCATTTACCATTTTTGTGATATGTGATAACTAGGGGACAAACTAGTAAATAATTGAACCATTAAAGAAACAAGACTATAAACCCATTTAAAAAACAAATGAGCTGATAGAGCACAAAACAGAAGAAAATTAAGAAAGCACTAAATGATTGAATGAACCAATGGAGCTCCAGGGTAGCGTCACACAGGAGAGCAGTCCAGACCCAGGTAGCAATCCGGGCTAAATCCAGGATATAAACCCCTTACAGCCGACCTGTCTTCATCTGGTTTCCTACAAATCCTCTGTCATTGCCCCACATTACACTCAGCGATGCTACAGCCACTGTGGCTGATTAGCTGTGGTATGGCACACAGATCTGGGATTACAGACGGTGAGTTTAACAGTAAAAGCTGTGAACGGTTAATTGGATTCTCCTCCAGCCTCTGCAGCCTCCTGGTGGCGGTGGGAACTTCACCCCCTCACTAATTGCTAGTGTTGCTGACTTCCACACTGATAGTTACCATGTATTTTATATCAAATGACTGTTCATTAGCTTGTTCATACTTTAATTATGGACCATGGGACATTGTAGTTTGTTTTCAGTCCGTCCTGCACACACTGTCCTATTGGACCAAACACTCACAACCATCCAAATTTTGATTAATCCGCAGATGAAATAGTTAGTGATGTTTTTGACCAGCTCAACTATTGGGCCAATTATAAAAGTGAACTACGTATGAGTGAAAGATTTATGTCCTCTGCAGGGGACAGTAGGTGTGGAGCTGTGAGCCATAGACAGGGTATTGGGTCTTATCATGGGATCGCTGGTAAACAACTTATCCTGTACTATATTTTCATGGCGTGTTGAGTCATTTTTATTTTGTATTATGAGGGAAAGCTACATCTTAAGTCAAAAGACTAAATTATAAGAATGCCCCACTGCATGTCCACAGTGGCAGTGCAGTCCATCTCCAACGTACCTCATTGTCTATGCTGTTGGTCTCCGCCAGCTGCTCCTTCCCACTGTGCAGGGTCACAGTCCTGCTCTGCTGTAGCTGCTCACATTTGTCATTTTTCACCTCTTCGGCTTGCTGCACCTCCTGCATATGGTAACAGAATCCTGTCATGAACTGGTCCCCTGAACGCATGACAATCTAAACATGTCAATTTGCACATCCTTTTGTCAACATTTTAGACTTTGAAATTTGACATTGATTTTTAAATTGTAATGCAATGCTGCCGCAGTTGGTTGCCAGTAGATGTTGAAGGTAACAGCTTACTGATTGTGGCTGTGATATAAATAATGTGATAACAAACCCTGTGAAGATGTGGTGCCGTCAGAGCGCTGTCTGTGTAAGTCCCAGCAGCCTCAGCGGCCACTTTCAGCTGCCGCAGGGCTGCCTCCAGCTCCACAGGGTCTGCACAGGCTCCCTCTGCCTGGGCATGGGTCTGCGCGCACACACACACACACACACACACACACACACACACACACACACACACACACACACACACACACACACACACACACACACACACACACACACACACACACACACACACACACACACACACACACACACACACACACACACAGATATACACACTTGAATTAAATTAATTAATTAACCTTCTAATGAGTATCGCTTGCACAAGCAGGATATTGTTTTGACACCATCTGTGTGTGTGTGTGTGTGTGTGTGTGTGTGTGTGTGTGTGACAGTATCTAAACAAAATTAACCTTTGGAGCTGATTGGTTTAAGGTCGACGTCAAGGTCAACGGAAACGATTATCTGAAAAATGTTTCCCAAATATCTCCTGTCTCTATGAATAATACTAGAGAGACAATCTAAAGCTTATATTGATCTGAAAACTTTTCCCCATCACATGATTTCATAATATGCGACGTCATGTAAAAGTCACGATGAGGTCAGATAACGACGCCCTGTCAATAATTCAAAAATGCATTTACCCAGTTATCTCTGAATCCGATAGGTCTATTGACTTGACCTGAAGCTAATGCAGATACAAAAATTATTGATAATCGTATGATAGCAAAGTAATGCTAACGTTTGCAGCCAATAAGATTAGAGACACATGCTACACTTTATGTGTGTGCATGTACCTGCTGGGTAACAAAACGGTTGTCCTTGCTGAAGGAGGGTGAGCGGGATGGGGTTTCCCTCTTCTTCTCTCGGAGCGACGAGGCCTCCTGGTTTCTCCTCATCCTCTCCAGCTGTTCCTCCACACTCATCCTCGTTCTGCCCACCTCTCGATCCCCATAACCCGGCTGATCCGCCGCACTCCTGGGGCGGTCCTGCACGGGAGCACAGGAGCACGCTTACATTCTGCTCGTTCATTAGGGCCCGAGCACCGAAATCGGTGTGAGGCCCTATTGAAATTGTAGGCGTTTTTCCTATTATTATTATTATTCCGACCCCTAATGAACTGGCTTTTTGAGTGCTTTAACATGGTCAAAAAGTTTCTAAACTTTGCAGTAAATTAGAAAGTGGTGAAAATGTACGTATTCTGGAGTATTTGGAAATGGGCGTGGCAAAATGGCTCAACAGCGCCCCCTGGAACGCAGCCCCTAGGTTTCCACATAACGGATTTTCACCAAAATTGGGACATAGTTGTATCGTGACCAGTCATGAAAAAAAGTCTCAAGGAGCATTATGAAAAAAGCAACAGGAAGTCCGCCATTTTGAATTTAGTGGCCATTTTAGCCATATTCCACATTTTTTCTTTGATGTACTTGTCGTAGAGCTTTCATCTGATCAACTTCAAATTCAGATGAGTGTCATCAAAACAAGATTAAGAAAAAAGAGATTAAGGGATTTTTTTTCCGTCACACCGTGTGACCGTGGCGTGGTGTCAAAGTTTGATTAAACGCCGTCAAAACACGAGCATCTGTATCTCGAACATACATGGTCCAATCGAGTCCAAACTAGACATGTAAGACAAAAGTCCCGGCCTGATGACATCTACACAGAAATCATGATTTGAAATCACAGCACCCCCTGGTGGCTACAGGAAGTGACATGTTTTATATTTTGATGAACTGCTCCTGTCTGCTTTACAATATACAACTCAAATGACCTCAGTCAAGTCATTGGATCAAGGTCAGAATTGTGACATTTCCACAAACCGTGTAAACATTGATGTTTGGCGAAGGATCATCCTTCGCCAAACGAGGCGATGTTTTCATAAGTCCACTGTCCATTGTCCTATTACTACCACACTTCTGTCACATGATAATAGTACAAGCCTGAACAGCTCTATGTGTCAATATTTCCTCAGTGTCATAGCGCCACCTACTGATTTGCCAGGAAACAGGAAGTACTTTGTTAATCCACTCTGCCTTATCCAACCGGCTCCAAACTACTGACCTATAATCACAATACTGATCTGAACAGCTCCACATATAAATATTAGTTCAGGGTCATAGCGCCACCTACTAATCAGTGTGAAAATAACGTTGCGGTAAAATTGTCCAATTGACACAAAATTGCTCACGCTATATCAGAGCGGCTACTTGAACAGATCTATATGTCTGTGTGTAATAATAGTGATGGCGCCACCTACTGGCAAACCTACTGCCGCAGAGCGCAAAATGGATGCAACGCGGAGACATGCGCTTGGTCATCGATCGCTCTCTCCACCGACCGCAACAGGCTTCAACGTGCGGGTGCTCGGGCCCGCCAGTGCTACAACGTAGCCCTAGTTGTCATTGGTTTCATAGTATTGGTTTTACTATCTCATCGTAAGGTCTCAACCTCACTATGTAACGTGCCTTCAGATAATAACCATGTGATTTAAGGCTGTACAAATACAATTAAATTGAATTATTTTGTTCCTTGGATTAAACTGTAGGTTAAGGTTTTAAAATTTGTCAGCTATAATGACAGCATCTGTATCTCAATAAATAATTATCAGAATTGAAATGCACGCTACCCAAGATGATGATTTTTGTAGCTGCCTGAACTTCACTTGGCAAAAATGTGAGTATTTAACGTTTTGGGTGAAAGTTTACAGTCAGTGTGTCTCGTGTGAGGTTTGCTGGTACAGGGCTGGTGCAGTGTGGGTGAGCCACAGTCACATCAGAGCCTTTGACATGGGAAAAACTAAAGAGCTCTGACTCAAGGGAACGTTCACCTTCACAGAGTCAACTAAACAATTCTCCGGTCTGTTTCATCACGTCTGCAAATAGAAACTGAGGGATTACACCGCTTTTGCATCTCTTACTGATCTGGCCTCTGGCTTCTTGGTCTTCCTCAAGGTGACGTAGGAGGCGATGGTGGACGACTCAGGAGGGTTCATGGGAGATTTGGTCCTGGGGGGGACAATGCCCACCGGGTAGGGGGACACTGTTGGAGAGACATCATGGAATGCTGTCACTTACACATTAGCAAACACTGCAGTCAGTTGCAATTGCTCATGCTGTGGCAGAACATTTAACCATGTTCCATTTCAGAAAAGTGATGCACCACATGTCAGTTGTCAGACAGTTACGGACATTACATATTGTTATAAATATGTTACAGTTTTCCAAAAAACAGGGGGGGGGGGGGGGGGCACCTTTTGAGGCTCCAGAGTCTTTACTCTCTGCAGAGGTCTCTGTCTTGTCCTTTTCCTCACCGTTGGCCTCGTCCACTTCCTCGTTGACTGTTGTCAGCTCAGGTTCACTCTTATACAGACGATAGTCTGGCGCTTGCTGTGGCGGGGGGAAGAGATTGATGGAGGTCAGAATGCACACCTTGTAGCAGTAGTCAGCCACCGACTTATTCACATAGAGAGCTACAATATGCATGGTTTTTATTTGTTCTTCGCTAAACTAAAAAAAAAAAATTGTGACACTCAGCTTTGGTGGCTTAACACATTTCTTATTGCAGTTGATGGTTTCAATTCTTATATCTCCCACATGTCAGCTGAGGAAGTGCTTAATGAGCTTAACATGATGGCAGTTTCTTATTCAACACTTTTCACCTCCAGATCCTCATAAGAAACTTGTTTGGCAATTTATTTGGCCCATATATCACTGTTGGGTTTTTCATATTTAGATAAACTTAAAATGTTCAAGAAAATCATCATTCTAAGAAGGAAATGTTTTTGATACTTCTGAAATGATGTCCCTTTGTACATATAATATTATAAGAATACATGTTTTGTTTGAAGTAAAAGTCCCAATTTCATGATCAAGAATGAAGCAGACATTTCACAGTAAAAGTTCACGGAAAAGATTATAAATTATCAGTCAAATATAAATAATAGGACTTTTTCCCCCTCAAAATCTCTTTTTTCAGCCCCTAGTTCTGAGTTCTACAACAATTCTCTACTGTCCAAGACTTAAAGAGAGAAAAAGTTTCACAGACAAAAGGTGATTTGACCTTGTCTGTTTTAAGAGCATAAACATCACTGTGATCTTGCAGTAAATGCCTCATGGCATCACTAAATCTCAGAATCTGAGTTCTCAGTTACCGTGAAGTACTGAAGCTCCTTGTGTGTAGATACAGGAAACACTCAAAACAAAAAACCCACTAAATAAAACATCCCCTTCATAAAGGTGAAATTCAATGAATAAATCCATGGAGTAGAGAAGGGCTGAATGGGACTGTGTGGGTGAGTGACAGTGGAGGCTGGATGGAGCATGGATCCAAGGGGGGAAAAAAGAGGGGAAATAGTTACATTTACTCAAAATGGCACTTAGTGAGGAGGAGTGAGTCACTGCATGTTAATTCAGTCTTTAGGATGGAGCTCAGGTATGAGAATGATGACAATTCATTTAAAAATGGTTGTAAAGCACAAAAGACCTTCTGAAACAGAGAGTCCAGAGGCAGAGGGCTGGATGGCGGTGACAGCGAAACCACAGATGTGACGGAGGGGAGCACACATGGGAGGGCATGACGGGGGGGGCATGAACGGTCCTTACGCTGTGCGCTCCGTTCCTAGAGCCGGCCTTGCGGTCCTCGGGCCGGGCTGTGTGGTTGGGCAGGCGCCCGCTGGCGTGGGCGTGGTGGGGGGGCACGTTAGGGGGGCGATCTGATGAGTCGTAGTACTGGGGAAGGGGCGGGCGGGGGGGCACGCTGTTGCCCTCCTTGAGAGGACTGAGTGGCAGCAGCGTCCCTGTCTGTTGACAGTCAACATAACAGGTCTCATTCCAAGGAAATAATATGGTATTAATGGATTTCACCTGCAAGCAGGATCTACTTGAACAGTCTAAGGCTCATCTAAGTGCATTCAAGTACACTCTGACGGTGTGATGAAAGCGTTGACCGCTAGGGGGCAGTCCAGCTGAAACTCAGAAGTGAAATATTCCTTATAAAATGATTTGGTGAACATGCTAATTAACAGTTTACAATCCACATCCATCAGACATAATGAAATGTTTCTGGTCACCTCATAAATGTAACCCTGAAATCTGCTCTTCTTTTAGCTCAGCTTTGGTCTGCACCAACTCCTGAGAAATACAGAATCTCTGTCTCTTAATGGTGCTGAGCAGGTTGTGTTCTCTGGGTATATCAGAGCTTCTTTTTACTGACAACAACATCTCACTCCTGCTGGAGACATTTTTTTTTCAAATCGGTGTTAGCCATAACACCAAAACAATGAGCTGAGGGATGCTAAAATGCCCTGAGTTGAGGGGAACTAGTTTATTATTCCTGTGCGTGGATGGCTGTAACGTAACATTCCAAATCAGACTGACATATCCAAATTCCCTTGAAAACTTTGTGTCAGCATTATCTGTAAATTATGTATCCTACAATTTTATAAGAATTGGATGAAGGTCACTTTTGCTCACCCTTTAATTTTTTAGATTTTTAGAGCCACTGGAGCAGAGATACAGAGAGAGATCGAAAGAATAAAACATACATTTTTTTGTCTAGTCTGGACCAAGTTGTTTTCAAGAAAAATGTGAAAATGCACCAGTAGTAGTAGTTACGAGGAGTCGAGAAGCCAGAATAACAAGAACAAAAAAATAGCGCTCCATGGACCCCTACAAACAGATCAGCCAGAATAAAGGCCAATCTATGTTAATAAAACTTAATTTGGGTTCAACTTGAACCGACCCTGAGTATCTAACCCAAGACACAAGTTCTACAATTGTCTTTTTCTTCAAAAATAGGTCACTCTAGAGATTGAATGTTGGAGAAACCATGAACGCACCAAAGAGGGTTATTCTAATCATTGCAGGCTCACAACTACATGACTGAAAAAGGTCATTGTGATGAATTAGCTACCTCAAGCAAGGTTCAACAGTCAGCAAGTGGATTAAACCAGTATTAAACACTTCAATCCTGTGGTCATGAGCTTCATAATAAGCCAAGGTCATTTCATCCCTTTTGATATTGCGGTAAAATGAAATACAGAAAATTACTCTTCATTCAAAGATTTTAAAGATGCATATTATTAGAGCCAGAGGCTAAACCAAATGTGATCAGCTGAAAGTGAGTGTGGCGTTATGTGGACAGTAGAAGGTGTTGTGTGTGCTGGGACAGTGCCTTACTTCATTCTTCTGGAGACTGGAGAGAGGTTTGGAGCCAGGAAAATTTGCTGAACACAAGGCAAATGGAGGAAAGAGGAAAAGGAACTTTAGCTGTGTACGATTTTATGACACCTGAAACAGCATTTGTTTGTAGTTGTGTGTTTCCTTTTACATATTATAGACCTTTTTTAAATCCAAATTAAAGTAAAACAAAGGTGAATCAGGGAGACAATTTCATTTAATTAGCACAATGGAAATTTGTCTTTCTCCTGCCACAGTTACAGACTGGAAATCTCATCATTTGGGGTAGACAGCTGGAGTGTAAATGATCTATTTTGTTAAGATTAAGTTGAAAGGGATCATTTTTGGCAGAAATTGAATATAAAATAATCCTATCGATGTTCTCACTAGTGTGTAATTGTTTAAATTGTTTTAATTGTAATTTTCTTTGCCCTAGAATGGGCCCTTGACATCTAAATACTTATTTACTTTACTTTATTTACTTAATACTGCCATGTTTTTTACAGTAGCCCAAACTGGGCGAACTACCTGAGGTGAGTGCACATGCAACTTCACCACTAGATGTCACTTAATTCTACACACTGAACCTTTAAGGGTAGAGAGACGGCATCACAGTCACATCAATGATTCCTGTCACAGCCATTTTGTCTATCCCTGGACCCAGCCATCAGAAATGAATCTGAGAATTCAGACTCACTGTTGTCTGTGCACCGCTGTGGTTTGTTTTTGGCCAGAGCCTCCATCACGTCCTGGATCCTCCACAGCTCCTTCTGGATCTGGATGTGCCGCTGGCTTGGAGGCTCTGTCTGAGGACACACACACACACACACACACTGTCAAAACCTTCTTCACTCTAGAAAGTGTGTGAGTGTGTGTGGGTGTGTATTACCTGTGGGCTGCCTAGGGCCTCCAGCTGCTCGAGCAGGTTGGACTTGGCCTGAGTGACATCTGCCTCCAGCCTGTCATAATCCCTCCAGGAGCGTTCCAACTCCTGAAACCATGGCACCAGCCAACAACAGGGTCACAAGAGTTGAATGTGTGTAGATGCCTACATTTCTACTTCTCACAGAACAGTATTACATTTTTTCAAATAATTTGGATGTGTTGTGTGTATATTTACAAGATTTCAACAAACTGTTCCAGAGATAAAAGAAATGTGTAAATGGGAGACTCATTTCTTACAGACTTATTTCTGTCAAAGGTATTCCCTAGAAGATTGTTGCTGACATCATTAATAACATCTTTACACTCTTCAGGGTTCATACACATCTTGACCAATGGATTTCCATGACTTTCCCATGACTTTTAAAAAACTTCAAACCAAATTTCCATGATCAAACATTTTGTGAAATCTCGGTGTATACATGAAACAGTGACAAAATTTAGTATTTAGTATTTAGTCAAAGCTGAAACCTGATGGTGCACAAGTGTTCCTGGTCTCTCTCTCCTCTCTCTCCCCCTCTCCCCACTATCGCTCTCTCCTTTCTCTCCCCCTCTCCTCCCTCTCACTACTGTCTCTCTCTCCTATCTTTTGGCAGTTAGGCACAGGGTTGGACTGAGGGAGATTCCTTGAGCAATTGAGACTGGGGGATGGGAATGAGTTGTGTCCTTTTCACAGACCACACTGTCCAAGGTTGTCAAAGGAGGGTTCCTCCAGCCACTCCTCACAGTGGGTTCTATGAAGGTGGACTGATGGGTTTTCTCAATGTCATTTTTAAATCTTGTACCACAAACCCAATTACATTCCCTTGCATTGAATTGGTAAATAGGCTGGTGTCTCAAATTGAATCAAACGTCCTACATTATCAGATACGATTAGATTTAATTTAAATATTATTCACTTTATTTTAATACTTTGGATGAAGATGCCTTTTAAAAAACCTTGCGGAGAAAAAATAGTTACAAAAAACAGTCCCCTAAACAGAAAAACATCCTTTCTCATAATGTTAAAGAAAGTGAACAACATTCCTGGATCCACCCCCTGCTTCCCAAATATGTCAGTCAAAAACACTTCCATAAGCAGTGGTCTCTAAAAGCATTGCACCCCTCTGAAATGCACTGCTTGCTAGTTCAACCTGATTACCGGACCTATTAAACTTGTCCTGCAATGGTATGTGCATGTGTGGGTGTGTGCATGTGTGAGTGTGTGTGTGTGTGTGTGTGAGAGAGAGAGTGTATGGAGTTGTACTTACAGAGCTGACTCTGGACAGCTCTCTGCAGGTGCTCAGGAGGCCGTTCTGCAGCACGTCCCTCTGCTGGACCAGGCTCTGTGTGGCTGCAGCACTGGAGCTGCTCTGTTCACTCAGCTCCTGACTGGCTGACAGCAGGGCCGTCTCCAGAGTGTGCTGTCAAACAAAACACAAGCATCCAACCACACACACACACAAACAAACAAACAAACAAACAAACAAATAAACAAACAAACAAACAAAAACACACACACACACACACACACACACACACACACACACACACACACACACACACACACACACACACACACACACACACACACACACACACACACACACACACACACACACACACACAATATCCATGACTTCAGAGGACATTTACTTCTTTAGCTCAAGACTAACAATAACCACACACATTTTCCCTTTAAATTGTAATGATTTATTTTATGGATACTTATTGCAAATATGAAGCTGCTCAGGACTAAAGCATTGACACACAGGCAGACAGCTGTACCTTCTCTCTGTGCAACTGCTGCACTTTCTCCTCCTGCATCCTCAACGCCTTGTCCTGCTCACACAGCCTGCTCAGCTTGGTCTAACACACACACACAAACACAAACACACACACAGACACATGAACTAAAGTGTATGTGAAGTTTAAAGGTTTCTGACTGAAGGCTGTGCTTGGCTTACGTCTACGTCGTCCTCCTCTGGGCGCTGGCTGAAGGAGCTGTCCTTATAGTCGTCAGGGGGGACCTGAAACAAGGCGGCAGGGTCAGAGACAGGCAGAAGGGGGCGACAACCACACATCAGTTAGGATGGAGAGCAGCGAGCCCCAGCAACGAAGAGTTCTTTACTCAGAATGCTGTTTCATGCAATTTGGGGGGAAAGAATGACCTGACAGCTTCTTTACAAAACGTAATGTTGTCTCTAGTCTGTGTTAACCAACGGGATGACTAATGTGCTGTCTTTCTGGAAGTGTAAGAATTCAATTACAGGTGTGATATAAATAAAGCTTTGTTGGATTACAAGTCATGTTTTCCCACAAATACTGCAGAGTGAGTAAAGAAATCTTCAGAATTTGCCTCCTGCTGCTCTTTCCAGAGGTGGTAAGGAGGGGATGAAGGGATGAGCGCTCAGTGCATATTCACTAATCCCGTTAAATTTCCCTTGAAGCTGTTTACTCAGGTGTTACCAGGGACGCAGTTGCTTCACATTATAATGAAGATAAAGTCAGAGAGAGAGATGTAGCCAGAGAGCACAGATGCACACTAATACAAGTAAAACTAAACCCCACACAACCACACACTGTATATGAATCAAATCTCCCTGTGACATGAGATACGTTCATCAATATTATCTTCAGAATTTGACATCAACAGCTATTGGAGGGGGAGTCATTTTTAGTGCTTGCTGACAGTCTGAGTTCAGACAGTTCCTTGCAAGCTTGATTTGTGACATCACAACCAAACCCGTCCCAAAATCCTGGGACATGCAGACAGCCGTCATTGGTACCAACTGGTTCTTATTTCAGTTCAGCCTATGAAATCAGTGCTGTATGAATAGAATATAATTTCTATATTGTGTGTATATTTTTACAGTTTACAGTTGGACCTTTTACGAGAGAATAATAACCTTAGGTTTTCAAAACAAGATAAATCCAACCAAAGTCCTCCATGGTTTTCTTAAAGTAGATCTCTGGAGACCAAGAAAGAATTTATAGTCACCTCAATGGAACTCTTTGGACTGGAATAAGTTCCTGTTTTATTTTGATATGTCAGACCTTGTGTGTTTGATGTTCGAACTTCCTGCCCCACCCTCATTTCTTTCACCTGTGTCCAACTATCCTCTCTTCTGTATTTAGACTCTGTGCTCCCAATCCAAGTTTGTCCGCTCTGTTTGTCTCCTATATACTGGAGCTTTAACATGTTGTATCGTTTGTTTATTCTCTTCACTGAGTATGAATAGGCCTAGATGAAAGGGTTCTCTGCCGGAAAATGGTATATATCTCCTTCTGGACTGGCAATGATGTGCTGCACCAGGTGCAGGAGTTTAAGTTTCTTTGGGCCTTGACTGGAAAGTTGAGTATAGCCAGAAGGCAAAGCATTTGATTTACCAGTCAATATATTTTCCAACACCCATCTATGGTCATCAATGTTATGTTGTGAGAGAAAGAAGGAAATGATGGATATAAGTAGCCAAAATTGACTTGGAGAAGAGCTGCTGCTTCTTTGCGTCAAATGACTTAAGGTGGTTTTGGAATCTGATTAAGTTCCTCTTGTGTGCCTCGCTTTGAAGGTTTCTCTGGGCACATCCATCTGGTAGAAAACCTCAAGGTAGAAGCATGCCTAACTGGTGGGATTAGATATCCCATCTGGACTGAGAATGCCTTGGTGTCCCCGAGGAGGAGTTCGAAAACATGCTGGGGAGTGGGCCGTCTGGAGCACCCTGCTGTCAACTCCGGATGAGTGTAGGAAAATTGATTTTGTGAATGTATAGTTCCAAAGTGTAACTCACTCTGAACAAACAAACAATTGTTTTTACGTTGTACATGTTTATGTACAAATTAAACAAATGCGATACAACATGTCAGTCAGTGAGCCTCAGATGTGCTGGATATCCATTTCCCCCTGCTTCCAATCTTTTCCAAGCTTCTAGGTTAACCACATCCTGATTCATAATCTGCATTCTATATATCAATCTGCTTGTCTCGCTCTCAAAAGGAAAGTGAAACCTAGAACTATCCCTTTAATAATACCTTATGTACTACACAAATGGAGCACTATGTTTTGCAGAGCCACATAAAACACAAATGTGTGGAAAAATGACTTGAAAACAAGCAGTGTAAGCATTTCCAAAGTGTAACCCAACAATGAAGACAGATGGAGAGAGGAGAATTCCATAACTATGTAGCATTACACCGTAAGCCATGCTCGCTTCAGGTCTGTTCAAACAGAATCAAACAGAAAATAATAAAATGAGATGTGCTGGAACCAAAAACAACTTTATATACACTTCATATAATGCTATAATGACATCTGGGAAAGACCACCGATCTGATGATGATGGAGGGACGGACTGAATCCAAAGTGGTAAAACAAGAGGTTGATGGTGAAGTGGGGGGACGTGGATACACAACCACTGGACTACCAGGGCTAAGGTCTTGCTTGAGTCGGTTTCAGCTAAGTCAACTTAAAGAGTTTGTTTGGTATAAACAGAGATTTCCATCTTGGGAAATCAAATTCCAAGCAACATGGAGATAGCGATAGCTGTAATGTATGTTTACATTTTGCACATTAGTTGTTTTGATTTAAGATTGAACTCTTCAATCAAAGTCCACTGAATGTTTTTTTGTTGTTGAGCCAACATTTCTTTCGTTTTGTTTTGATGAATACAACAAACAAATTATTATTCAACAAAAAATTGCATTATTGCCGTGAGCTTCTGACTCAACAACAGTAAAATATACGATACTTCCAAACCCAAGTGGACTGCCGAAACTGTTTCAAGCCAGAGCCTGCCGAACACCTTACTTGCTGGTAGAGTTGTGGCCTCGGTGCCGAGTTCTCGATCATAGTATGAATCATGAAGATTAGAGGCTCATTCTCCTTTGTCTATTGGAGCACCATGGAGAAACAGGAGATACAGTGGTGTAATGACATGTCTGTGTTCTGCTGTCGCGAATACGCTCAACTTCTCACAAATACCTAATAAGGGTTGAACATTTCAGAGATTTGACATATATTTAAATGAATCAAGAACATTATGCACTAGAGATGTCCATTAATCCTAATGCTTTTGGGTGAGCAAAACACAACTATCTTTGGTCTGAATGTGTCCAGAATGGTCCTGCTTTTTTGCCATAGAACTGTCCTCAGCTCCCTCAGATCCCTACTCTAAATATATGTTGGTTTCAGGCAATTTTTCCGCATGTCCTTTTGGATTGAATAAGTCAAAGGAGTTTGAACATCTGAGACTTTTGTTTAACTTTGTTATTTAAAGTAACATGGTATTGGTATGGGTGTACATTTTAGACATTCCCCCCCAACAAACCTCACCTTTAACTGCATTACTTGGCAATGTTTTCCCAAATTATAAGTATCAATCCAGTCTAGGAGAAATATAGTTTATTATTGTAACTCAAGTTATATTTTGTGGTATCTGGCCATCTGCGCCATCTATCCTGACACATATTCACCAAAGTAATTTAGCAAAGTATCAATAAAAATCCTATCCAAACTGTTTAGATCTGATTCTGGTGCAACCTTGACCTACTGTTCCTTCTTTATTTGTACAACAACTACTGAGGGAGAAACAACTCATATCACAAAAAGGTTTAACATATGCAGTATATATGTTTTAAAGTTAATAGGCCAAATAACTAATTATTGCTCTGTTTTGTTAAATTAACATGAAAGAAGATAAATGACAGAAGAGAGAAATTTGTCATTCAAAGAAGAGTAATACTAAATGAAAAACTCCCAATAACAGACCCATCTATAAACAATGTTTCCAGTTAGCTTCCAAACTCCTAGTTTCTCACTCCTACATATCCCGTCCAAGGCTGCTCTCTCCCAAAAGCACATGACCTTTTCAGAGCCAAGCAGCCATATTCAATAATGCAAGAACTATGGGAAGGCAAGCTGCAACCTAGAGGCCAAAAATAAACAGCCCATTTAAATGCCTGCCATGATCGGGCATAGCCTCGGTGAACTGTCAACTGCTCATGTTTCACTTCCAATTAGCCTGGCAAGCGGACCATTCTGCGATACAGTCTAAATGGGATTGCAGTGGGAAAATCCATAGTATTTCTCACATTAATGACAGAAGCAGGTGGAGCAAATATACCACAGATATATTAAATCATATTGGAAAATAAATTCTTGCTGTTATTTTATTTGATCGTTGCTCCCTATAAAGAGTCCATTGAAACTAAAATTCCGTTATATTTGTTGTTGGAGCTGTTCTGATCTAGAGTGTCCAATGTTAAGTGGTGCTGCTCCTGGGCACATACAATTAAAGTGTCAAGCAGTGTGTATTTATAAAGGCTGTGATGGGTCTTCAATCAAGACTGGTTAGTATGTAGGTGCTCCTTAACTGGGAATTACCTACTGCATGCTCTAACCGGCTTATTACACTCTGCATGTTTCCCTTGTGGTAGCCTAAAGATTACTAAGTATTTTGTTAAAGTGGTGAAAGGGCAAAGATAAGTCAAATGAAATCAAGACAGGAAGAGAAGTAGCCGGACACAGACATGAATCCATGTGTTGGCTTAGAGGTTCTCACCTGGCTGTCCAGGTAAATAAGGTTCCTCTGGAGGTGATGAGAAAGAACGTCAGTCTGCAGTAGCAGCCGAACAAGGAGGAGAGGAGGCAGGAAAAGTGAGGCCATGGACAGAGAAGGGGAAGTCAAAGGCACATTTCAAAAGAAAAGTAGGAGATCATGACAAGTGGAAGAGGAGGATGTGATAGAAGATTAATTGAGAGGCAGAGCTGCATATTTAATAATGAAACATTCATTTTTAATGGTTAGTTGACACTCTACTTGAGTGTCAACTAACCCTAACCCAAAGTGTTTGAGTTTCCTAACTTATATCAATAATAGTTTATGGTTGACAACAGCCTTTCCCTAACCATAACCATACCATAGCTGCCACGATGATACTGTAGACAGTCTATGAAGATGAATACTAGCTGGCACTGAATGGTTAAAAGAAGACCTTGAGCATAAGACAATTGTCCAACATCAGCCTGTGTAGTAATAGGGTTGAACTAAGTTGTCTCATTAACCTTAACTGACATAAAGATAACAGCAGAGTAAGAAGGGTCATGACCTTATTTACAGTGATACAGCAAAGTTAAAAAGATGGAGATTCTATAGGTAGGTTTCTTTCCACCTGTCTTCTTGGGCTTGAGTGAACATTTTACAAAAAAATATTGAAATATTGCACAAAGGTTGTCATACAGGGCTGAGGTGGAAAAGTTGTGGAATCGAGAAAAGCAAGATACAAAATGGACACAAACCTAGTTCGAATCATGTGACCCAAACATGTTTCATTGGACAAAAACATCACATCTGTGTGGAATGTTATTGAGAGACTGTAAAGTTTGCGTTCGATTGCTCTTTTGACTGTTTCATTTTAAAGGCACCTGGATTCCCCTCGCTGTTCCTCTTGACAAACCATACCAATATTTGTAATAATGGTAACATGCATTAAATTCTCAAATTTTGGATGGATAAAAACCCACCTTGTGCTCCTATTGTTGTGTGGTGTGAGTATTATGTGCTGTACATCTAGGGTTGGCTGATTCATTCATATATTTCCATTCAGGAAATACCCAGTAGTTATGTGGCTATGGTGTAAAGTTGTTAAAAGCATCATTATTCATTTCACCTGTAGTTAAAACAGTATAAGAAGTTAGGAAACACAAAATGAATATAATAATTAACTGATGAAACCTCACTGAACACGAAAAACACAATATTTGAGCTCAGTTTCAACGTTATCATATCCAAAGTATGAACCAATACTGTATCTGCCCAGCTTTTAAGACATGCATACTGGAAAGCTGCTGTCAGTTCTATTCTGCAATTTTAATTATCACATTTATAAAACTTTGAGGATGCTTACTGTACATGCATAATAAAACAACCCAGAGTCTTCTGAATAAACTCAACTGATTAAGTTAACATATAAACAAACAGACAGCACACTGGGTTCAATGGGTTCAAACAAAAACTGATGAGGCACATCAAACTTAGAAAGGAGAGCATCAAATGTTTAATGCATCAGCTCTGATGCATCCATAAAGTCCTGGCTTGCACAACTGCACAGAAACCTCAAACCGACATGCAGAAGGGCAAACGGAAGAACCAAAGACGGCACTAATCCCCAGCATGAAGCTGACACACCCATCAGTCTGCACACACACTAGTACCACACCAGTACTGCAAAATTGAATTGAATTTGGTGTGTTAAAATAGAGCCATTGAAAAGTTTTAGTTGCATCTAATCAACTTTGTTATGTACCTGTGATGAAAATTTCTAATCGGGTACCTCCCATAGAATTGGCAGTGGTTTTAAAGTTTCATCTTAATAGAATAATTTGAAAAACTGCCACTTCATCGATTGACATCAAAAGAAATGGTGCCAAGAACTTTGTAGTAGTATTTAGGCAGAATAATAAGTTCTTATTTTTTATCTTAGCTGGCATAGTTCTTTATAGTTGAATACCACAGTTTAAAGTAATACTACTGTAATTTATTAAAATGTTGCTGAAATAAAACAAAAAAAACTGATTGACATATGTTAATATATTTCGGGGAAATATGAACAATACTTACTATCTATTATATTAAAGGTATTATTTAACTTTTCCTCATGGTCTAGAGTTAAAAAAGTTAACTTAATCGCAATATTTATAATATTATATAATATGATAATATGATCATTAGGAGGTAAGAGTATTGCCCCAGCCTAATTGTGCAATACCAAGTATTCTGTTGTTTGCTCACAGAACCTTTCAAACACACCAATTTCAATTTTATTTGGAGTAAATAGCCAGTCTAACACAAGGAACCTCCCGTTGCAGACACACAACATAAAAAGGCGCATTTTGGTCGGGAAAGCACATGCACACATGTATGTAGTAACTCAGTGCTGACCTTGGCGTTGGGCCCCTCCATACCCAGGGCCATAAGCTGAGTTACTGTGTGCTCCCGCAGACTGTTGAGCTCCGCCTGCTGCCGGCGGAGCTTGATCAGCAGCAGCGTTAGCTCCTCGGGCTGCACAGGGCAACACATAGAGGAGAGAAGAGCTGCCACACTGATAAAAACAACAGGCACTGACTAACTGTCTTGAAACATGATGCAGTGACCTTAGAGAGGAGACACAACACTGATCTGCCGGGACTTTTTACTAGTCGAATAAAGACAATTATAATCCTGAATTGCATTTCAACCAACTATTTCCATTCAGATTATCATTATAGGCAGATGACAGAGTAACAAAAGACATTTCAGTTCGCTATTCGCTGTTCATATTGCAGTGTAGTGTCCACAGTAAAGTGGGCGAATGGACGTCCCAACATTAAAGTCAAAAACTTTTGAAAAAACAAATGAGTTGATTTTAAAGCTGCTTCAGACAATATTCCATTTGAAATTTCCTGGTGTAACCAAAGACATCCTTTTCTCGGTCCATTGTGTTGTAGCTTCAGAAATTTGTGACTGTAAACTAATATGAGATTTTTGTTTTTGCATATAACCCCGCCTTCACAACATTTTTTTAAACTACAGTGGGCATAATATGTCATGTAAACAGGGTGCACACACTCCTGCAGTGAGAAAAAACAGGAAGGTCTCTCTCACTTGCACACACACGCACGCACACACACACACACACACACACACACACACACAGACACACACACACACACACACACACACACACACACACACACACACACACACACACACACACACACACACACACACACACACACACACACACACACACACACACACACACACACACACACACACACACACACACAGTGTCATTGCTTGGAACACAGCGAAATAACAGAAGGCCCACACATCGACAAACAGTGAGCTGCTAAAAGCCACGTCGGAATTTGTGGGCAAGTGATGTCAGTGATGGAAAGCAGAGTGTGTTTTTTGATTTGGTTAATGTTCTCAAAATTGTATTCCGTCTTTGTGAGAGCTCATTGTAAGCAGGTGATCGGTGGGCTGAATCTGACAGAGTGGAGTGCATGGGAGGAGACTCACCGTCTTGCCTTGCAGCGTCTGTGGGGTGATGGTCTGAGGAGGGACGCCGCCTGCAATCGATCGCCGATCAGCTGGGTACCCATACTGTGGGGGAGGGAGGAGAATGCAATGAATCAGACTGTAGGTGAATTTCAGCAATTCCTCACAGCTACCGATGAACAATCCATGTGGTATATGGACAAACATGCTCATTTAAATTAATTTTAAACAGGATATTTTTGGACTCCTATTTGGTTAAGTTTGCTTGTGTATTACTATCATATAGCATCTTGGAGGTAGGATGTCTTAACCCTATTTCCATCACTTATGCCTTTTTTATTTCACTTTTCTCTTTTAGCTAACTAAAGCTATTGTTTTTAGCTGATTGCAGTCTCTCTTTTCTTCTCTGCTTGCTTGCTTAATTTTTGTTTAAGCCTGAACACTTTGTGGACATTTGCTGATTAATGCTTAATAAATACACAATGGCTCATTAGTACCCCTCTTTGGACCAAAGAATCTGCCAAATGAATAAATGTGAAGTTAATATGAATGAGCATGTATAAACACTTTAAGTGAGTCAAACAACAGTCGACATTAGGGAGGGCCCAAAAAAGATACAAATGAAAGCCATGCAAGGGTAGAGAATGAGAATGGCATTAATGTATGCATTGTATTGACATTTAACTAAATTCATTAATTCAATCAAAAGAGGATGAATATTAAAAATGAGAAGCTAACAATAGGAAACATTTAGACTTAGTTTCATCCACTTATTCATCAGCAGACATCTGTTGTCTTTGTGAACAAACACAGAACACTAATTTCCCTAATTTCGGTGTAATTAAATTTAGCTACTATGTGGGGTAAAATATATTACATTGAAGCAGAACGCTGTTATAATAAAAAGACGAAAGTAATATTTTAATCATGTATTCAGCTTTATAAAATTGAATTTTGTGGATCGATTAATTGAAAACTTGTTTAGTAACACCATTAGAGTAAAATAAGAACTGTAATTATATCATCACCAACTGATGGGGATTATAATAATAGGGATTATTGGAGGCGGAAGGTTTGAGTTACATTATACCCTGAGGCCTCCCCCTGAGTTTAAATACATATTTTTTGTAGCACTACAGAAGAACTACAGCATGAACAAAATTACACTTAATTATAAAGTCATTTCCTGTTTGATATGATTCAATAACCTAATCAATCTGTCAGACACCTCGATTACTGGCAGGACTCGCATCTGATCTGTTGATCTGACGTGTGTTTGTACAGGACAAAAAAATAAATCACTCACTCATTATACCGACCAAAGAGCACATAGGTGTGGTGCCAACTGTCCCTAGAGCCTCTGTCATGAGTCAATAAAAATCCATCGAATATTTAGGTTTGTCATATTGACATTTAAGGTGTACTGATTCGTTCAGAATTCATGCATTGAGTAACATACTGGAAAACATTTCACCTTTAATGCTACCAGTAGCCTTGGTAGCCTTTCTGCAGCACGGGGAATTCAAATCATTTTTTCTTTTTACCAAGCTAACATTAACTAGTAAATAAAAAGGAAGCAAAACATCCATTTATTCTTTCATTCATCATTCATCATTCATTGCTTGTGGGTCGTGTGTTTCTGCTGCTCTATTCCTTTCATGGACCAAAGACCAGTATATGGCACTGCTGCTCTGCCATGCAAATATTCCAGTGCGAGTACAAAGGATTCCATGTGGGAGTCAAACTAATTTTTAGTGCATGTTGTCTCTACATTTCTATGGAGGACCATACATGACTTAAGTAAAAATAAATAAATAAATAAATGTATAAATAAATAAATAAATAAATAAATAAATAAATAAATAAAAAAGGAAATAAATACATTAATACAGAAATAAATATGATAATACCAAAAGAAATGTCAAAAGAAATGTCTTAAATATATTTTAACATTTATTTTTTCCCTGATATATTTCCTTTTCATTTGCAGTGTCCTTATGCTAATGAGAAAGGCGGGCCTAACCGCAGTCTCATGCAGGATTGGTCACAGGAGTGTAATGATCCAGCCCTACTACTTCTGCCTCTCAATGCTGGTGTCCAGTAGCTGTTTGCAGCGTTGAGCCAGTTCACACTTAAAATGAACTAGTTCAAGTTCACAGGGTTAGTTAAGGTTATTTTTTATTGGGATGATTTATGTGTCAGTAGTCCTGACTGTGAGCGCCACGTCTCGTTTTCTACTGAGCACAAGGAGCGAGCCGAGAGGAGAAGGAGGAAACAGAAACTCCAGCTCGGTACAAACCACCTGCAGCCTCTGTTCTGATCATGAAGCCGCTGATCTCTGAGCAGATGTGACCAGAGAAACTCTGTGTTTCCACTGTTCTACAAAGTCACTGAGCGGCTGTTTCACAGTGAAGAGCTCAAGTCTCAGTCACTGCCCTTGTCTCTGAGCGAGTGTGTGGCGCAGCGCAGGGGCTGTGTGTGTAGCTCAGTTCACGGAATAAATAAAAGTTGGAATAAATGTGGAAATAAATAAATAAATGTGGAAATAAGTTTAAGACATTGATTCATTTAATTCTGCATTTATTTCCACATTTATTTATTTATTTCCACATTTATTCCAACTTGTGTTTTTCGATTTCAGTGTACTTATGCTAATGGGAAAGGCATGAAAAGGAAATGTATCAGGGAAAAAATAAATGTTAAAATATATTTAAGACATTTCTTTTGACATTTCTTTTGGTATTAACATATTTATTTATTTCTGTATTAATTTATTTATTTCCTTTTTTATTTATTTATTTATTTCTGTATTTATTTATACATTTATTTGTTTTTACTTAAGTCATGTATGGTCCTCCATACATTTCAAGGATATCACAGATACTATTGGATACAAGCCATTCTGTCTGAGTCTTACCTGAACAATGCCCAATAATGTTTAAATACATTTTTGCTTTTAGAAGAGACTAATTCTAGGTGGCTCGTTGGTCTAGGGGTATGATTCTCGCTTCTGGTGTGAGAGGTCCCGGGTTCAATCCCCAGACGAGCCCAATACTACATTATAGTGTTTCTATACGATTATTTGTTGGCCTTGTTGTTGTTGCTTGGTTCTAAATATTTGAGGTGTCATTGCATGATGTCTCAACAGAACCACACATAGCATAAAGATTGTTAGCAGGAGAAAGCTTCTTGGCTACCCTGGTCAATGTTGAGGAATGACAAGCCATGCTAAATGATTCTTACTTGAACATCACCAACATTCGATAGCTTTTAATTTTAGAAATAACTAAATCTAAGGCCTGTGGTCAAGGGGTTTGATCCTCGCTTAGGGTTTAGAGATCCTGGGTTCAATTCCCGGACGAACCCTTCGACATATGGTATTTTGTGTTTCTCAATGATAATGCCTTGTGGGTGTCAAGCTTGGTTGATGTTACTGCATGTTGTCATATCGAAACTCAACAATTCATGGATAGCATAGAATTTGGAAGTAGGACAATAGTACTTAGTTCTTCAATTTGGAGGAATGACAGGCCATTCTTACTTAAACAATCACCAACTGAAAAAAAACGATGTCCTTGTTGGCGTCATTTCTAGTTAATTGATATGTTATTTTGTGTCGGTCTAACGGAACTACAATTCAAGCATAGATATTTGAAGCAGGAAAAAAAGTAATTAGCTACTTTCATCAATGTGAAGGAATGACAGCCTATACGTGATGCACTAAAAAAAAAAGATCATCATCCCTCACATGTGGCTCTCTCTGAGGTTTCTACATATTTTAACCCTGTTAATAGGGTTTTTTGTAGTTTTTCCTTACTCTTGCTGAGGATTAAGGACAGAGGATGTCACACCCTGTTAAAGCCCTATGAGATGAATTGTAATTTGTGAATATGGGCTATACAAATAAAATTTGATTGATTGATTGATTGATCATCATCATTTGATTCCATGTCCTCTACCTTGGCAAGATGTGTCCTCTGCCGTCGGTCCAGTGTCCCGTCCCCTCTGAGCACCGGTGAGGACACCTCAGAGAAGGAGTTGCTGGGGTTGTGAGCAACCTGCTGATGAGGAGCAGAGAAGGTGCTGTAGAGAGCCAGGGAGCCATGAGAGGGTGAGGTGGGGATCGATTGCGCCACAGCATGTTCAGAGATGTTGCCCATAGTCTTTGTGCTGGGCAGTGTTCCGTAATGACCCACACCTGCAATCACAATAACAGGAGGAGAAAATAAAGTTACAATGGAGTCAAAAGCATTCCAATTATTCTGTGATGGTGATAAAACTGGAGTGACTCAGTCACTGTAAAAGCAGGCCTAATAACAACTCTGATATTAGGTTGGTAGAATATTTTTTACAGCCATTGATACAAGGACCTTCTGGGGTATCTCCATTTCATTTGGTCAAAATCAACAATGATTTGAGTCACCACTACAGGGATGTAAATACTTGTCCGTAACATCAAGCATATTACAAACATAACTATGTAACTGTAATGCCATAGCCTGGATGCCAGACGAATTTAGCCCCGCCCACAACATTTGAGGTCGGGAAGTTCGGTCTGGAGTCGCTCCGTTGGGGAGAAATTATGCCTGACCTGGCCAATCAGATTGTCAGGGCGGGCTTTATACGATGATAGACAGATGATCAAGGCATTTGTAGATCGAAAATATGTTTTTGCCGTCCTTCCTACGGGAGTCGGAAAAAGTTTAATCTATCAGCTGGCCCCGATGGTCTCGAAGAGGATGGGACACGGGAATGTCGCGTTCCAACCGTTTTATTATTGTTTTACACGTAGCGACTCCCCTCGCATAAATACCTGCAGTTTAAGGAGCGCACCTTGTTAATAGACGCACCAGATCCCTCGCTTGCGGACCAGTGCAATAAGACACCTGCCATACAGCGCCGGCACAAGGATAGGAGCAGGAACAACGACCGGACGCGGGCTGTGCGGCATTTCTCAAAAACTATAGTTTAACACCCCTCGCCAGCGGAACGAGGTAAGGAAGCTGGTCCCATTTACCTTGCTTCAGGTAGCGCGGAACGGGAGTCGCTGTCACGTTAACGCATCAGACTTGTCTCGTGGTGATTTGTTTGTTTATTGTATTTTAACGTTTGTGTTTGGTTTTATGGATTAAAATATCGTGTACTTAATGTCATTCCAGTTTTATGGTGTATTTACGGCTACGATGAAGTGAACAATAAAGAGCCGTGTGCCATCATTAGAGAAACTCTGCGTCATGTTTTATTTCCTGGTTCGGTTGAAACACGCCCCATAATCACAGCCCAATGGAGCGGTATCAGACTCACATTCTGACTAGAATTGTGAGTATGACAACGTCAGGCTAGTAATGCCACTGACTGGGATCAGAAATGGGAGATTACACAGTGCTTAGTGCATGAACAAAATACACCATGTACCCCCGACCCAAAAGTAACTGCACCTATAAGATTACCTGCGTGGTTTAAAAATCCACAACACAAACGGTCAATAGGGACTCAGGCTCTCAGGCCACGGGGTTTTATTTTGTATTCTAATAGCAGGGTTGGCCACTGGGACCAATTTGCAGCAAAGCTCATAAAGGCACATCCAGTGTTCAGGGTGCTCTGAGATGCCAGCTCTGACCCAGTCTCAGGTTGTTGGGGAAAGAACAATAAGAGCTAATTTGCAAACATGAAATCTTATAAATATAGAAATGTAAACAAATACTTTTATTTGTGTACCTGGTGGCTGCGCAATACTATGTCTGGAGAAAGCCTGTCTGTGCTGCCACTCATACAGCTGCCACATAGTGTCATCCCTCATCGACCTCCTCTTCTCTGCTGTGTTGACACTGGTGGTGGAAGCCGGACGGAGTGCACGGTCGTACACAGAACCCGCCATGCTGCAGATGCTTTCGGGCCTCAACATGCTGTTCCGGGGCAGTGTGCGATAGCCCTCTGGGTAGCGGGGCACAAGTTGAGGACGGTGGCTGGGCATGTTCCTGGGTAGGGTCTGGTATGATGTAATGCTGAAGGAAAAACAGGCAGACGGACGAGAAATGAGTACTTGCTCGTAAACACAGATCTATGATCTTTTATCTTCCTCTCAATTACAGGTAGGTCAAATATCTGTAACAGATATTCCTTACACTCATTCATAAATAAAGCAAATAACAGGGGTAATTAGACATTTTTTTACATTACATTACATTTCATTTAGCTGACGCTTTTATCCAAAGTGACTTTTTGCATCCAATATTTTTCTTTTTCAACTACTATAGTATATGCTATATAGTGAAATCTTTCAAAACGCATCAAATGCTTTACTGTTGGTCAATAATGGGAGCAAAGGAAGAAGGATCCACCTCAAAACCTGCACTGACTGTTACTGTACCCATCAGCCTGTTAATCAATTCCTTTAATTAGCGAGTGAATAGGAACCAGTTTAATTATCTGTATGTCCGTGCCTTGACATGTAGGTTGTGCCTGACTGGATTTAATGATCTAACTGCTTTCATTAGCCAAACTCTGCTTCACTTTGGCTTTGAATTGGTGACATAAAAATAATGAGCAGCTCGTCATCATTAGCAGGTAATCATAAAATGGAAGCCCTTATTGTCTATAGGACGTTGGCTTTGACCTTATGAGTCCACTGTGTGGGTTAACTTGAATGAAATATTGCTGAGGGAACCTATAACACACATTAGTTTAATTTCCTGGAGACATTAACCTTCATCATGACTACCAATTGCCTAATTCTAGTTCGAAACATTCACCCTTACATTAACATAAAGCTAATCCTATCCTTCCTCAAAAAATAAAACATGTATTCATCCTAGCATTTAATGATATACGTTATAGATACTTGTTTTTTCTGAGAGTGACAGCTTACTGTTTAAAAAAAATAAATGCACTGAAAGACGATATCATGGTGCAGGTTTTGACCCGGTGGTTCTCCATTAGTTGACCCTCAGGACCCAAATTTTTCCTGAGTCATTAAGTTGCGACCCAGATTTTTGAACCACTCGAATTTAATGTACGTGCTGCAGTATTTTCTATTCGTTTCAAAGTGCTGGCCTTAGTACTTACGGCTGATACACTGCTGTCATGACAGCAAGGGCTACAAAAGGTTACTGCGTGTGCCCTGCCTCATGGGAAAGCGTATGTCCTTCAAAATAAAAGCACAAAATGCTAAGAGTTTTACTCTTTTTTTTTTTTAAACACACACAAAAAAGCGTCCCACTAAAAGGGTCCCTGCAACCCACGTTTGGGTCACAACCCACCATTTGAGAAGCACTATTTAATCCGTTTATTATACATAACAGTGTATACACTCAATATTACCGCCTGCCACTTTCCACCTTCAAGAGAGCCAGTTCGTTCCACCAAATGACTGAAATGCCAAAATATCTGTTGTTGCTGGCTGATAATGTCTGATAGTCAGTCTGAACGGCCATTAATGCACTCCAGTATTTAAGCCTTTTGTTTACAACAATATAACAATTTAGGAGCTGAAAGATTAAGCCCATACGACTTTTGAGTCTTATTTTTCATTGGTGTTTTTTTGCTCTGGTACAGGAAGATAACATCCACATATAGGATTACAAACCTGCTGGTTTTTCAGAAAACCCCTTCCCGCTCAGACCTCCCCAGCATCTGAATTGTGGAGGTTTGTCCTGTGATTTTGGTAACTTTCCAAAACAAACAATCCAACAGTGATTGATGATCTGACTTAACAGCTTCTTTCTTAAGATCAGATTTTCATTCTTTCTATACTTTTAGAACTTTTGTGTGTACAACTAAATGCAACACATTGAACAGCAGCTAGACAAATATCCCTTTAATGCTGCGTGAAGACCTTTTATTAGTTTCTCCAACTGGTACAGACAAGTGTATATTACCACTACAGGGCTTATTCACTGAATAAATCACAGATTGGATAATATTGAATCCTAGGTTTTAGTAGCAGTTGATAATAATTTTAATGAAATAAAGCACATGTTCTCTTTGAAAGTACTTTCATATTGGCATTCTGACAGGGTATACAAGACAAGTAGTGTTTGACTTGCAGGGTTAATTATCTAACTTCTCCCATAAAACCGTGGCTAACATAAGGGGTAATGATCAAATTGAAGGTATTATAGATGAGGGGGGCATGATGCATAAGATATCGTTGTTTGCGGATGATATTCTTTTGTTTATAAGAAATCCATTGTTGTCTATACCAGCGGTTATGCATTGTCTGAGGAACTATGGGGAAGTTTCAGGACATAAGGTTAATGAGGGGAAATCAGAAGCGATGATGATTACAGGAAGTTGGCCCACACAATTGGACAGACTTGTGAGATTTAGATGGTCGAAGGGGGGCTTTAGGTATTTGGGGGTGATATTGACTCCTGTTTCTTCTAAACTATACAGCGCAAACTATGACAAACTTATTTCCCAGATCAAAAATTATTTGGAAAGGTGGGAGATGCTTCCCCTTTCTTGGTTGGGAGGGTAGAAACCATTAGGATGAATGTTCTGCCAAGGCTGTGTTTCTCTTTTGTTCTCTTCCTATTGCTGTCCCGGTATCTACTTTTAAACTCTTAGATAAGCTGGTTTCCCGATTCATATGGCAGAATAAAAGGCCCAGAGTGAGACTCAAAGTTCTTTGCTTGCATAAAGAGAAGGGCGGCCTATCTTTGCCTCATTTCAGAAGTTATTACTGGGCAGCATAACTGAGAGTACTGGTCTCTTGGATGAGATCGGATATGGATACAAAATGGGTACATATAGAGCAAAGCTCAGTAAACACATCACTCTCAGCCCTCCTATTTCAGACGACAAATGAATGGCGTAAACTCAAGATACAAAATGAATGTGTTAAGTATACATTAACGGTTTGGAAGAAAATAAGACAGGTGTTAAACTTACCATTATCTGTATCTAGGGCAACAAAAATAGCTGCTCTAAGTGAGTTTTTGCCTTCTAAATTAGACAGTGGTTTAAGTAAATGGGCGGAGAAGGGTTTGGCAACAATTATTTGAGGGAACGACTCTCAGGGCTTTCGCACAACTTCAAGCAAAGTATGGTATTGGAGCTAAAGATCTATTTCGATATTTTCAACTTCGGCACTATTTGACCACACACAAGGAGTGGGATAAAATTAGGGAAACACAAGGCAATTTTGAACAGTACTGGGTGGAGATAGCTGAGTATCGAATTCAAACAAAACATATAATATCTGGTTTATACAGAATAATTCATATCGATACAGCTATTGACACATTGGATATAAAAGGTAAATGGGAATTGGAGGCCAACACCATTATTACAGATGATGAATGGGAAAGCTCTTGGGTGTCCTGGCACAAATGTTTAAGTAGTCCAACCTGAAGAGAATTTAGTTGGAAGCTAAGAATGAGATTTTTTTAAAACACCCATTGTAATAGCTAAATATGACAAGGAGTATTCCCCTCTCTGCTGGAGAAGTTGTGGTATAATTGGCGACTTTTCCCACATTTTCTGGGATTGCCCTAAATTGCAGAAGTTCTGGGAGGGGGTGAAGGGGGAGGTACGTGAGATCTTGAACTTAGACAGCTCGATTGACCCACAACAACTGATTTTGGGAACTACACCTTCAAGGGGGCTAAGGAAAAATGAATTGTATATGATCAGAGTTATGATGCTAATTGCCCACAAAATTATCACAGTAAACTGGCTCAAGCCCCACCCACCTACCGTGGACCAGTGGGCCCAGAGGCTCCAGGCTGTGAATTGCATGGAAAGTTTAACTGCAAGCCTAAGACTCCGGATGGACATTTACTTTGCAAAGTGGACACCTGTGATAACGTATCTGTTAAAATAAATATTCTGTTGACATTTTACTGGATATGCTGGACTAGATGTTAAACTATGTGAACCTATTGGGATAACTCTTCTGCCATTTGTGTTCTCTTTTTATTTTTTCTTCACTTGTAATATTGTATGACATGCTGTGCGAGACTCACTGTCAAGGTACTTGTTCTAATAAAAGTAAAAAAAAAAAAAAAACATGGCTAGCAGAATTGCCCTACTATACTCTTGTCCCAACACCAACAACTGCTGTCATATATAACTATGACAACGTGGTTACAATGTGTAATTCCTTCCATTTACTTACTACCGCTGTCTTTCAAGCCACGTATAAAAGGACTAATCTGGCACCACTGCCACACACTGGTCTGCCTCATTTCTGGGAGATACGTCTGTCAGAAACACTGCTGACAGATGCAATGAATGGATGCAATGGTGTAGCAAACAGTTGAATTGAGGTGGTGCTTTGTGGGGCTGTTCTGCCACTCTGCTTGTCTGAATGTCACCGCACACCAGTGCATGTTGGTGCATACAACGAGTTTGAGCAATTTAGGAATGAAACATTTACACAAACTATTTAAATGCTAGTTACAATGACCAAATTCACATTACCCTCATTGTTTTCTGACAACAACAATTGTGAAGAATCCATTCACGTGTGACAGTCCTATAAGGCATTAAGGTAAAGGTAACATTCAAAATTTAGTCTGTTTAAACTGGCTACTATGAAACACAAACACAGTCTTGCATAAGCTCCACTTGACACATTAGCGCAGGTATACAAGACGCAAACTACAACTATTACGACTGTGAGGGTCAGCATTGACAGCTGCAGGATAAAACTGATTACAACTGAAGCTTGTGTGAATCTAACTAAAATAACCCTGGCGGCGCAGGTTTTATCGTTCTTTAAGTTTTAATAATCTGTTGTCTCCCAAAGCTCAAGACCTCTTCATAATCCATATTCAAAAATAAGGCACGATAGACGGGTGAATGTGTCACAGAGGGAAAAAGATGAAGGTATCCTCTCTTATCTTAAATACATGCAAAGTATCTCTTTCATCATCAGGATTAGATGTGATCGTTTATCAATGCCAATAACTCTATCATGATTCAGGCCTTCGAAGACGAAATCATCATCTCTGTCATCTGGGTCAATTTATAGATTTTCTGCTTACATTCAAAGTTTTCATTTTATTAGAGAAACACAACTTGATTTTCTAGCTGATATCAAAACTGTGAGAGTGATTCTAAAAGCTCTCGGTATTTGTGGGAACATTTGGCAAAGAAGAACTTCAGACCCAGCAAGATTATGAATTAACTTTGATGAATTATTAATTATTCCTTTGGATACAAAAGTTTCTCCTACAGAAACTTTCAGACTTTTGGTCTCAAAATGTCTTCCAGTGAGGCAGAGAGTTCCTGCTTTTTGGAAGCTTGGTCATATTGAAAACATTTATCTTGTCTAACGCATCATTTTCCAATTTAGTATCTGATCACCTCAATCTACTTCTAATATATTCACTAGGTATTGGAAATGTAAATGAAAAAGTTCAAAACAGCTCTGCATCATATAACTAAAAACTCAAGACTTTGATTTACCCTAGTTCAATTCAGTTAATTTGGAATAAAATCGTAGTTTGGCAGGATTTAATTGTTAAACATCAGCAGGAAATTTAATGTGTGACACACTACAGTACATGTAATTCACAACATTTGCACAAAATGCAAATGTTACAATAACCTAGCAATCTATAGAAAGTATATTGTATAAATTATTGCATAAAAGCCAAGGGTGTAAACTTTAGGTGAATTATATGTATTGTATTCTGTCACATGCTAAATTTCCTGCAATATATCTAGATATATCTATATATATATATATATAAAATATAGTCCGACAACAAAATGTTCCTATTTTGTGCTGAGTACCGTAACGACGACAAATGTGTCTGCAGCGCTCAGCGTGCTCTGTTCTCATTAAAGTCTCATTATCATGACTTATTCATGGCAGCAGAAGGAGAGGGGGAGCGCTCAGAGCAAATAGAGTATGGGCACTCTGCACTTGTGCGGTCCGCTGTACTTTTCAGTACAGAACAGCTAAATGCCAGCTAATCACCAGCATTCCCCAGCTGAGATGCACATCTGTGGTGACACAAAAAGCTTTCAGATTCCTGTGGCCTGCAAGGTTAGAGCAGAGGCCCGGGCAAGACACATGGGGAACAACAGGGGGGTGGACTGACAAGATGGAATGGCAGAGTCAGAAATGGGGAGCACATATGTTTGTTTGTAGATAGTGAAGACAGATGTCTGTGCAATCAAACTGTGTGGAGGCACTTTAAAGGAAGAAATCGAAATACATACAAAACACAGCCACTATGGGACCTCAAATAATGATCTTGAATAGTTTCAAATAATTTTCATATCAGACTAATTCCAGGTTGAGAAAGTTAAATGGCTGCCGTCATAATTCTGGGTTTCTGAGTTTATAGGTCTGAGGGCTGGTTTAAGACCTTTGAATCATTGCCCAAAGCTGGATGAATATTTGAATATGTGTCTTTTACCCATTTGGAGATACAATTGATGGATTAGACCTTTTTAGGCATGGTTAAATTGAGGGTGTCACAGTCCAGCAAGATCCTTCCAAGCAATATGCTTGAAATATGAAAGGCAGTGAAAACAAGGGGTGAGGTGGGCGCAGCTGCAAATCCGTTACATCATCCGTTACTCATTACAAGCATTAAGTAGCTCCTTGTAGTGACTGCTACCACAGCTTTTGTAAATGACATCTGCTTGACCTGCTCAGGATTGGTTTGTTAAATAGGTAAAACAAACCTTAACCTCAAATCTGCAGACAGAGGCAGACAGTGTCTTCTTAAACAGCTCATTATTCCAGTGAGGTCAGAAACCAATAACGGATAAATACAAACCCAAAATTAAACCAACAGAGTCTGAGCCCGACTAAAAACTGACCCATGACTTACACAGTTAATGTAATAAGTAATGATGAGGCACTGAGTTAACCTGCCATCGGCTTGAGAGGTTCACTGTTCAACATGATTGCACATAGGTATTATTCGGCCAATGTGACCAAACTCAAACCACACATGCCTTAACCGAACCCGGCCCGACCCTTCGTGTCACAATCCTCCTTTAGTGTAAATGACTGCAGCAATCTGATGCCATTTCAGTCGTAATTCAACTAACTCAAATAACATCTTGAAATATGATGTTATTTCAAGAAGAGCCTTTGCCTTGTCACGCAATTCAAGAAGAAAACAAGAAAGCGTTTCAAAATGACAACAGAACTGCTGATTAAAATTACAGCTGGGAATGTGGCTGTGACACAAAGGATTAATGAGCCCCAGTAATCTGATGTTTTCCCTGACAAACAAAGGAATACATAGTCGTAAAAGGATCGGTCTGGTGTGTAGAAGCGTCTGTTTGGTTACTCTGTCGCAGCCTGCTGCCATTTGCATGTGATTTAATTAAGGTAAACACAACACACTGTTCCCACACTTCTCAAATCAGCGGCTGCTGACTAATGAACAATACTCATTTATTGTTCAGACTGATTAACAAATGGTCCAGCTTCAAACACATTAAATGCTATTTTTGATAAAATCCAGTGGCTGGAGTATCTAACTCATTATTAAATGTTTTAAACATGACTATAATACTTTGTAATTGCTCTCAGTATTTAGTTTGTTATATTTGGTGAAGCCATGTTGCTTAAAGACAAACACACCTAGAACGTTATAACACAGGAAATCAACAAATGGTTGTAGCATCTCTGAGACTTGTGTACCACCCAAGGTAGTGCCATCAGAGAACCTGTGATGGCAGATTTTATATTTAGATATGTTTAAATGAAAGAAATGACAAGTATATGACAAGTCAAGACTGCAAACATGTGGGGGTCAGCTTAGGAGACTCAGATGTGTGTATTTGTTGGAGATTCCTCTGTGCCTCTGCTGAGACAAAAGGTTTTCACACCTAGAGTCTTTTAGGGGTTCTGAGAGAAACAGGTTTCAGACTCAAGATGCCATTGCATTGTGTAACTTTCAAAGGGGTCCTCATTCAGATTGAAGGTGACCAAATGTAGGCCTGATTACAACAAAGCAGAGAGCTGATTGGATGAACATTCTGCATCTCTGTGAGGAGGGGTCTGACTTGTATAAAAGCAATGTGATTCATTGTTCAAGCGCGCTTGCTCGAATCTTTCAGTGGTACAAGCAAGTTGCCCTCAGCGGCAGCTGAGTAAGAATTAAACAACCAGAATTGATAATTGTCATGCTGTGAAATGTATTAAATATTCCATTACAAACCTTAGAGAGGAGACGACAGGACTAAACAACATTTTGGTTTCTGGCATCCCAAAAATGTATCCAAGAAAGAACAGCAAAATTACAGAAACAAAGAGGCAGTCAGTCTCACCTCCTGGTGTCTTCATCCAGTCCTCTTGATCTGTGTGTGCGGACCCAGTTCTCCAGCTGCTGCATGGAGTTTGTCCTGGACAGGCCCTTCTCAGGCTCCGGCACTGGAACAGGGGACTTTACTGGAACCATGGCAATGCTGCCATCCACATCTGCCGAGCTGCAGTCCACAGGTGGCTCCCCGGCCACAGACCCTGAGCTGTCAACGTTTGTAGGCTTTTGGGCATTCATGTTGGCCTGGCTCTGGCGAGATTCCGCCACGGCAGCGGCGATGGCGGCAGCTTGAGCCGGCTGCAACTTGATACTGCTGATTCTGGTCAGAGACCTATCTCCACTTGGGTCTCTCTGGAAGCCATATTTGTCACCTTCACGGAGTGTAGCATACTTCTCTGTGTCTCCTCGGAAAGTAGCATATTTATCTCCTTCTCGTAGTGTACTGTATTTCTTCACTGCCCTCATAGTGCCGTATTTGTCCATAACATGTAGTGTACCATATTTGTTCTCCATGTCCCGCATTGTGGCGTACCTGTCAGTCTCCCTTAGTGACAGCTGTCTCTTCACTTCCTTTTGAGGAACATATCTCTCTCCTTCTTTTTTGAGTGTGTGCCGGTCGCCAACTTTCTGAAGTGCATATTTTTCTCCATCCTTCGTAAGCAAATACTTCTCGCCGTCTTTCGTTGGAGCATATTTCTCCTCTGTTGAAGCCACCGTATACTTTTCATCCACCTTCTGGACTGCGTACTTCTCCATATCCCTGTGAATGGTGTACACCTCTCCATCTTTCTGCAGTGAGTATTTCTCTCCATCTTTTCGAACCAAGTACTTCTCTCCATCCTTATGGAGGAGATACTTGTCTCCATCTTTCTGAAGCATATAATTCACCCCATCTTTCTTTAGCGAGTACCTCTCACCATCTCTCTGTAAGGTGTAGTATTCACGTTCCCTCTGGCCATTGTGTTTCTCTACTTCTTTTTGCCATTTGTTGTCGGCCTGAGATAGGGAGTGTTGTCGCACAGGTTCTCGGTTGCGTTCATTGTTCTGAATCTCGGGCCGAGTTAGGACTCTGTGGTTTAGTAAGTTGTTCGACTCCTGAGGCGCTCGCTGGTCAACTTTCAACTTGTCCGATCTGGGAAGAGACAAAGAGTCAGAATCCAAAACGGAAATGTTACATAAAATAACAGAAGGAGGTTTTACAGAGATTTCAGGGACAAATTTAGTTCTGAGGTTCTGTGTTGGCTCAACAAAACATCAGTCTCTATCACCCTTGCTTCCTAGCCTTACACTTCTTAAAAGTGTGATCTCTGCCTGAAAAACTTGACAGCCGACTGCTCTAAATAAAGGTGTGAACACACCCATGTTCCATAGAAGACACATTCCTGATTAAATCACTCAGACCCAAAGGGGCCTGCTCAGACCTGACCTATCACCCCTCTTGGGTAATCCGATCCCAAGTGGACAGGTGTGAATGTAACTGTGTGAATGTCAACTCAACGCTTCATGGGAGCATTTAAGTACTTAATTCTGTTCATTGGTGATGAGTTCACCTGAAACGTATGTTAATACCAATTCTGAACATGGCCAGAGTCAAGCTGGTTTATGTTCAGAATAACATAAACCTGTTCAGAATGTGTCAATGAAGACACACGAGGAGACACAATGTGATCCTTAATCCCAGTTAATGGCGGAGCTATGAAAACTATGCATGTAATCACAGAAGGTATTGTCTATCCACCACTTGAGGGTGCTTACTGGGTGGTGCATTAAATCTGTTATTAATTAAGAACTATGCAGAATTCATAATTATGCAATATTTATTATGATTGCATGTTTTTACACTTTCTGTACTTTTCAGTGGTAACACTTTTATTAAGTGTCACGTGTCCAGATGACAGCATTAAGTTATTCCAATGCAATTTTAGGGAATCCAGGAAAGGATAATCTGTGGTGAGCACCGACCTTCTGACTGGTTCAGAGTGGACGAGGGCAGCATCCGTCATGACTTTCATCCAGGACTCCATCTCTTTGGCTGCGTCAGTGCAGAAATAATATGTCCGCATGTTTGGATGAGTAGCCTGGCAATGTAGCGAGGGAGGGAGAGGGAGACAGAGAGAGGGAGAGGGAGAGAGAGAGAGATTTGAGGATATATAGCAGCGGTGCCAGAAACAGCATTGGACGCTGACCTTGAGATTCCAGCATGGGGTCTTTATATCATTCATGCTGGCAGAGGAGTGTGATTGTGTACCGTATGATTTTGTGTGTGTGTTTGTGTGTGTGTTAGTGTTTGTTTGCGTATGCTTGCAGCTGTGTGTGTGTGTGTGCTCCCTGGCTTCCTCTCCATGTGTCTCAGTGTCAAAAGTGGGAAAGTCTCCAAGGTTTCTTTGTGTATCTTGGCAAAGGCAAAGCTGAGTAAGTAAGAATGACACTGAGGCATGTAACAAACAACTTCCTGGAATAGGAGGTTGGGTGGAGGGATTGTCTGTGTCCAAATAATATGTATATAATAATAATATGTCTTCCCCCTTTCTGTGATTTCACTTTGCCTCCATATTTTACACTATTAACCTGAGGAGATGGTGAATCTACCTTTGAACTTTGGACAAAGCCAGGCTCGCTGTGTCGCAAGCCTGCTTCTGGTCTTTATGCTAACAAAGGCTAACAGTGTCCTGACTCCAGCTCTATATTTAACATAGAGACGTGAGAATAAAATCAATTTTCTCAAAAAGCAATTAAAAAAAACGCAAACTTCCCTCAATACTGAGCTCTTCCTCTAAAACAGTCTGTAGACTTTATGAACAACATGCAGCTGTTGTCTGTTGACTCTTTTCAGCTTTTGTCAACCAGCCAGGGTGAAAGATTGTGACTGTGAACACTTATATAAACTATTTTAAGTCATCATAACCACTGATTGAAAAACTATGGAGGACTGGAAGAAGGCATGTTTAAAACAGACACTATTTACCTTAAAGGCGTATTTCCTGCTGATGTGGTCGTCCACGGACAACATGGAGATGTGAAAGCTGGGCAGCAGGATACTTCCCAGGATGCTGTCCTCTTTCTCATCTGCTCATGAGAAATAGAAAAGTCAGGAGAGTGTTGTGTTAATATCTGACACATGTGCATCCAAAGACAAAGATGACACGTTCTGGGTTAGGTGCAGTTGAGATATATATTCATCTATTTAAAATGAGGCAGTATATGAGACCCTTTTGAAGAGCTAAAACTTGTATCATTGTTTTAATGTGAAATTGTGAACTTCCATTAACTATCAGGCTCCTTGGTTGTGGGAAGATGACGCCGAAACTGGGGTTTGAAGACAGAACTTCCTTTTCTGTGAGGGGACAACATAAACTACTGCAGCACCGTGCCACTGTCATTACTTGATCGTTATATCTCAGCTCAGTAGATAACATAATGCTGAAAATGGCAGGTTGCTACTGCAGAGGCATGAAAACACGGCTTTTGTTCTCACCTCTATTTTTCTCTCGCATTTCCAAAGCAAAACAGCTGCAAAGCACGAAAGCTGTGAGACGCTGCGCTGAATGCAACAATCAACCTCAACAGAAGCTGATTCTTGTCGGGATGTGATGACTGCATCACTTCATCACCTTTGCATTCTGTACAGCTTGATGATTTTTGATGGGAGATGCTAACTTTGTGACGCCAGCAGAAACGTGTCCGCTGCAGCAGATACCTACAAGGCCTGCAGCCAGTGCTGCTGTTTGATTTAGCTGAGCCTGCACAGTGGGCCCTGCGTCTCTTCCAGCCCCATAGCTACTGGTGAATTATTGAGAAACAAGAACACACAAGAAAATAAGCAAGAAAGAGAGGGAATGAGTAAGATGGCATGTGGAGAGATGTTGTAGGTAAACAGCGCTGCCTCAACTGCCAAACACACAAACCGTAAGTTCCCTTCTACACTGCCAACTGGAACTGGCAGTACTCAGATAAAGCTAAAAGTTCGATTAATGGTCGATTTGAGGTTTGATTACTCATGAATCTAATGAGCCAATTACATGGCAGCATTGCAAAGCATAAAATCAGGTGTCATTTGCTTTAATGTCTTGTTATTCTCCTAGTTAGTCCTTTCTAGTGTACAGGTGCAGCATGACGGACTCTTTAGAAGACATATTGAGCTATGCATCGAGTCCAGAGAATTGAGGAATCTACATATGTCTAGAGTTTAGTTTAGAGTTTGTTGCAGGAAGCCTTCTACTGCTCTAATGGTTCTCTGCCAGGTATATTAGGTGCCACAATGTTCTCTACAACAACATTAATTGTCTACAAGTCATCCCATATCACCTCACTCTGGTTTAAAATAATTGCCGCAGGAGGGATGCTTATCATTCTTGCTCAGACAAAATGTACAACAAAGCTCCGAACCAGCAATACAATGAGGAGAAAAATTAAAAAGAAAATGTTGTTATCAGAGAGCTGAGCACATCATTGTCCTTCGCGTTCTCTCTCTCGTCTCAGGCTGGCTCAGCCAGTAAACATCCAATTCTCCCATGGGTGTTTTCATGAAAGCGGCTCCTGATTGCTCTCTGGGAGCGGCTAATTTGTCAATTTAAGGAGATGGAAAAATCGCTTTCAAGGATTTAGGAGACATGAAGGAGAAACAGATGAGCTTTTGCGCGAATGTAAAGTTCTAAATTAGTGCTGCAGCCCGGGTGTTACAACTGTGGGTGAAAGCAAGGACCACTAATTTTAAATGACAAGGGCCCTTGACCTCTTGAACCCTGGTTTTACCCTGTTATTATGCTCTTGGTTCACTTAAGTAAGAAAAAAAGATTCTCCACACTGTGTCACGGTGTCTCAGATACATTATCTTCTCACTGCACCACTTGGACTCTCTTCACCCAAATTACCAAATAACATTTACCTCAAGTGGTATCTAGTCATACAAGGTGAACCCAGATCTACAGTGTGGTAATTTGATGAAAAAAAAATCAATGTGTCTGGCGACACTGTAATCCACACTAAAGTATGACATGAACTAAAATTATGGGGCTTGAGGGGAACTTATTGCCCAAAGGGCCCACATATGTCATTCCGTTTTGCTGCTTTGAACAATATTTGATCATATAACGTAAAGATGGGTGAGTAACAGAAAACATACCTTGTTAACAAGGTTAGTCAATAGTTTGCTGTTAAAATTAAGATGGTGGACAGCACTACATTTGCCATAAAAGACTGCCTTTTTTTACCCTAGTTGCTATGAGCTGGACATTCTACCTGCAACTAGCATCTGATTTGAGCAGAGCAGCTGAAGGTATCTGTGGACCATTATCCCTAGTTGGGTAAAAACTGAATGTTGGGTCAGTGGTTAAGGTTAGGGTAGGTCTCAAGGAGATGAATGCATGTCTATGTGATGATCCTATGTGTGTGAGTTAGTGCGTGGGTGCATGTGCGTGTGTTTAAGGTTACATTACATTACATTACATTACATGTCATTTAGCTGACGCTTTTATCCAAAGCGACTTACATTTTTTTTTTTTTAGAACACTCATCATTTTATGAGGGGCCATCTAAACCACTACTTTACATCTAGTGGTACTTTACATCTAAACCACTACTTTACATTAGTAAAACCACTACTTTACATTAGTAAAGTAGTGGTTGCACGTATAGTTGTTTTCATTATTTTGTCTCTTTATGAGAAGTCCCGAACTCTCACCTATTGGCAACAGGTGTGTGTGTTTGTTTGTGTGTGTGTGTGTGTGTGTATTCACCACGGTAGTAGAAGAGGCACATGTCGCACAGCACAAACCACCTCTTCTTCCACAGCTTCATGCCCGTGCTGTCCTGCAGGGGTTAAAAATCACAGGCCATCAAGCAAAAAGTAGTAATTAAGGGGGACTTCTCATCCTCCTCACACACACACACACACACACACACACACACACACACACACACACACACACACACACACACACACACACACACACACACACACACACACACACACACACACACACACACACACACACACACACACACACACACACACACAGTTTGATCTCCTCTCACTTCCCCCCACTTGACACCATCTGCCTCTCCCTCTGGCTGCCTCTGTTAGCATCTTCTATCTCCTCCCCTGAGACAATTATATTGTTTTATCTCTACATATCGCACTTACAAATTTGCCTCTGTGGTGCTCAGGGCGAAGGTCCGTGCTTTGTCTCTACGCTTGTGTGGTTCTTTTTTTCCCCATCTCCTCACTGGCGCCGTCTGACTGCAGCTACAGTAATAAGCTTTAGAGACCATTTGCTCATTCCACTCTGGTCTTTAATAGTGTTTGCAGTGGCCAAAAGTAACACACACCTCTCCCCCCACGGGGGCTTTTTTCTGGTGTGAAGTGAATCAATTCTTGTTTCGATGTGAATACAGAGGATGAGGCTGACATGGAGGTTATTGACAGAGGGCCGACAACAGAGCTGAGGCTGTCTCCAACAGAGTAGCCGCTGGTCAGAGACTGAAAAACTGACCCACAGTGAATCAGTCGGCAGTGAGTGGGTAAAAAGTAATGAGAGAAGAGCGAACATCCAGGCAAACAGGAGCAGGATTCGCAGTTTTTTTGGCGGCAGGAAGACGCAGCGTTTCTCCCCGATCTGTACCAGCATAGTCACAAGTCTGAGCCTAGGAAAAGGTTCCCAGGGCTCAGCCCAAACACATAAAGACCTTCATAAACCTTCATCATCCCTACAATTCTTATATTTATACTTTTCTGGTTCCTACTCTATCAAACACTGATATAAAGATGCATAAATTTCAACAAAACCGAGTGCTCAGTGAAGTCCAGCTACTACTTTATTACTAAACTCAATTGCAGAATGTGACAGACCTTTATATGAGGCCAGTTTGTATTAGAGAAGGGACCTAAATTTTGTATATATATATACTTGTATCTGATTAATTGGTCAAACTTCAATATAAAACCTGGTTTTAACCCCCTGTTTGCCCTGATTCTCTGACTTGTCCTGATGGGCCTGGGCTCCATACCTGCACTCACACAAAAACACAGAGCATGTAAAGCATAAGGCTGTGGTGGACACAGTCAAATGAAGACAACTTCAGGTGATGGCAACTGCTTGTTACTTTCAGCGCAATTGAGGGTAAAAAGCCCACTCAATCCAATTGTTCAACAAACACGTGAATCACAGCAGCAGCAGCAAGGCAGGAGGAAGGTCTCCACTGACTCATAACACTCAGGAATATTTTATTTTGTATGTTGCTTATTTAGCTTTAGAGAGGAAAACAGGTAATAAAGACATGAAAAGGAGCTAATTTACAGTCTTTAGCGCGACTTTTTCAGAATAAGTCTGTTTAATTTTAATTTAATGGCCCCAATATGCTTTCATACATATGAAACCAGGGCAAGTTCCCCAAATAAAACCCAATTTAACTTATGGGTTGCACGTACTGTCAATTATCTATCTATTAACTCTTTAGCTATTGTGAAACAATTATAATTCTCTTGGTTGACACTTTGTCCAGGATGGACAAAGGGAAGTTACATTGCATGATCCAAGTCCAACTTTCCATTTTTAGTGTAGTGTCGCGAAGAGGATTTTGAAAACAGGGAAAGACAGTTGGCAAAATGGAAGAAGAGAATGCTGGCTAAACATGGCAGCCAGTATCAGGTTTATACCCACAGTCCACATCTAACAGTGAGACCACCCTACAATTCTTTTCACAGCCTGATAATAAGACAAAAATGCTATATTTATACATTCAGCCTGACATTTAATACATGGGACATGTTGACTATACTTAAGGGGCTAGCTGTTTCCCCTGCCTTCAGGCTTTCAGTTGAACTAACCAACATTAACTATGCAGGTTCTGGCAAGCAGGACCCGAATGCAGATGACAGATAGGAGTCAGGTAAACAAAGGCCATTACTCCAAAACAGAAAATACTAAACTCAAGCAGCAAACTCGCAAAACTCAGGAACATCACAATAAGCAGGAATACAAGAGGGAAACTGAACATGAACAAACCTGAAACAAACTGTATTCTTATCTACTTTATATTGTTCTGTACTGTAATCTCGGAGCAAGCTAGCACATGAATTTCCTTCGGGATCATAAAGTCTTATCTTATCTGAACGGACAAATGATAGCACAGTGCCTAAATAATAAAGGAGAAAGAGATTATCGATCCCAAATAAAACACATTGGGCCAGCAAGAGACTCACAGAGGAGGGAGACCAGACAGAGACAGGAAGAAAATCAAGTGACAGAGGTCAAAAACATCAAAGTAAAACAGGGTCGAACAAATCCAAACTACAAACAACTGAGACACAAATCCCAAAAGCAAACACAAGGAAATAACATGGCCTAAGTCCAAAGAATGTCAAGTAAATTCAAAGTCCATACAAATTAAAAAAGTAAGTCCAAACAGAGAGTTTCAGGACGTGACTAGAGTCATCTTATGTCGAGAGCACAGGCAGGAGTCTGATGTACAGTCATGAGATCAGAGCCAATAACTTAAATCTCAATCTTCAAAAGGCAAAAGCAAATAAATTAATCTGAAATATATTATCTACTATGATTCAATGTGGTGTCACAGAGTGTAGTGAATAAAACTGCTACTTTCTGTGTACTATATAATAGCCTGTGTGTGTATTTCATCTTTTATATCTTCTGCTTCATTATCACCTATTCCCTCAGCTTGGTCGGTCCACTCTCATCCACACACAAACTCAAACACACCATATAGAAGTTGCATTTTCTCCCTCTACCTGTTTGTAGAGCCAGTTGCTCTTGACTGCAGGCGCGTTGGGGTTCCTCTTGATGGAGTTTGACCTCTTCCCAAAGTTGTGAATTTTTTTGGAAGACCTAGATGGCTGTGAAATTAAAAAAATTTAAAATTATGTTCAGTTCACATTCAGCTCATTTATATTACACATAATGAAATACACATATTTGAATGAAGAGGTCACACAAACTAACGCGACAGTAAGAAAAACACTGGGAGATATAATCCAAATAAAAATTGTCCATGTGACAATTTTTGTGACATGACAAGTGCACTGTGCATTGATTTAAAAAAAGATATTGTACAAAAGAACAGCAGCTACAGAGGCAGCTGTAAAGAACTTATTAAAAGAAGCATATTCTTATTCCCTATTCATAAATTCTCACTTCCTCAAATTGCAGCACAGCAGCACAAAACCTGTTTAAAGCAATCAGTAGTAGAAAGGTACACAATATCAAAATAAGTTTGTATTTAACACAACATAAAGCAGTGGACAGTTCGACAATTCTATTCCCCTGCATTGCTGTAGATATATTGCTCTCTTCTTTCATTTCACAACACAACATCCAATGCATTACATTCTCAGTCAAGTACTCCCTGAGGAAAGCCGTGAGAGGGTTGGGATGAGAGGAGAGAGGAGAGGTGGGTGGAATGGAGGAGAGAGAGACCTCTGATGATAGCCTCTCAAAATAATAATACCAATAATGAATGTATGATTGAGCAGTATAGTCAGATCTTGATTATGTAGCTCTGCAACTACAGAGAAAATAAGGACAGAGACGAAAGCACAGACCACAGGATATGATATCATATACAGTATATATACACAGAGGGAGACAGAGATGCTCAAAGCCTCATTAAACATATGTTGGATAATGTTAATGGGTAATGGTAGCATTTTAGTCAAAAGTAAACACAAATTATTTAATTATTTACACTACAAAATATGCTCAAAATATGCTCAGCTACTTTCCGGCATTTATGACCTTATTTCCTGAAATGCTTAATCTTTCACCCTCCTCTTCACACAGCCTGTGTGTGGTTCTATAAAAGATGTTAAGCCCATAAATAATGACTTCCAATGAAAAAATGAAACAGTGCAGTGTTATGATTTCCTTTGGCCAGTTCAAGCAGAAATAACACATCAGTTATTCATGAAAACGTCTGATTTGATCTACCCATGCATATTTATTTCCTGCGCATTTGTGTGGTTTATCAAGCATTTATAAATGCACACGTTGTACAAATCTAACAGAGCAGTGACCCACTCCAGGACACTTGTGCTAGATATAAGGGATGTTTGCGTCCTGAGGTTAACCTACAACATTATTGAAACGATAAATCAGCTCTGACAAGGCTGTTGCAGTAATGGTTTATGTTGTTATGTTTTACTTCCATTTAATACTCTCATTCATTCCTTCAGTTATAAAAACAGTACAGTTGAAAACTTCTTGAACCAGAGAAGCTGCTGCTCTTGCATATGTTGGTGCAATCTACTCAATAGTTGGAAAGTTTGGGAAAAATATTTTTCCTTCTGTTGGAGAGTTAGATGAGAATATTAACATAAGTCTAATTTCTGTATGTTAAACATAAGGTTACAGACAAACACCAGTTAGACTGGAAACAAGGGGAACAGTGAACCTCACTCTGTTGAAAGGATGCAAAAGCTGACAACCAGCACCTTAAAGCTGGCAACAATATGCCATATTTTGATTAATTCAAGACAGAAATAAACAGCGTGTAAAAACAGCTCAACACTAAATTGTGGGTTATGCATTGGACGGACTATTTACGTATAAGCTCAGAATAACTGCCATTGAACCTGTTGAGACTCTAGAACGATATGGTTTCGAACACTGCATTAGTGACACCAATAGAATCCACTGGAAGGTAATAATATGTCTCATTTGTCACATCATACTTTGTCACTTCTTCTTTATTGAACATCGTGCACTTACTATTTGTCATCCATTCCCCCCCATCCATCTCCTCCTCTGGACTTTATCATTGTATATTTCATCAGCTCATTCATCCTCAAGTCAGTAAAAGTTCACCTAACAATTAATAATAATATATACAAAATAAACATACCTGCATTTTGAGTTAGCACAGACGACATATATGGGCTTGTTTTGTTGTCTTCTTTTTGTTTTAGGAGAACTGCAGTGAAGTTGCTGTGTGTTGGCAGGATTTTATCTAATGTACTGTTACACATTGCAGGTTCATTATAAAGTGAAGTATATATCCTGGAACACTATGGAAAAATATATTATCCTCCCAGCCAGCCAGCCTTGCCCCTTTTTACAAGGTCTGCTAAAGATACTTCATAAATGTAACTTTATCAGAAAAGAATGAGATCATAACCACAGGCATAATTTTCATTTTTTTTTAGCCCTTGGTCTAAAACACCAGAGGTCTAAATCTCATCAGAGCTATGTCTAACATTACATTTAGGTTTGTCTGGAGACTGACCCGTGTGGATGATGTACAGGTGGTGGCGGCTGTAGTGGCCGTGGTGGTGGGGCTGCCAGGAAAGGTGCTGTAGTCGGAGCCCCCTGTGTAGTTTGAAGCCTCGCTCATGGTGCTCATGGGACGTTCCTTCTGGTCACTGCTGCTGTCCTGCTCTGACGAAGCCTTAGGAGCCGGCCTGCCACAGGGCGAAAGAGATAGAGAGACGAAGAGAGAAGGAGTCAGTCAGACAGAAGCAGGTGGGTGGTCAGCTTAACAGACATGAGCATGGCCATGTGTCCAGACTGTAGTTTTTATGCAGCTCAGTGCTCAGCTTTCCAAACAGCACTGCTCGCTGTTGGACGCCAACACACATCTCCTTTAACAAAAAGCCAAGGTTGAGAACATTTTACATATAAAAAAAAACTAAAATGTCTCTAGTGTGCTCTTCCAGGGTTGGGCTTTGTCACCTATTAAGATACTTTCATGGAAAGTACCTGGAAGGGGTAGTTGAGGGATTGATTGTCCAGTTTGGTGCCGTCAAGATTGGTTCAAGGATTTAGATCATGTTTGGATAATAGCTCAAATGTTTACTTCTATCCAAAAGGAGCCATATGTAATGGGTACACACTTAAATATAGAAAAGAGAAGTATAACTGTGCCCTTGGATGTATATGTGCGTGTGTTTTTTGTCTGCAAGATCTAACTTGATTGGACTTTGCTGCCAAAATGACATACAGGTTGCTAATCTCAGAGGTACACAGTCTCCCAGACAATCTGAGTCCAGCCAACTAATCAGCCAACATCTCATCATGCAGAGCCTGTCCTCTCTCTCTCTCCTAATGATACACTGTGTCTGTTGGGGCCATTAAAGAGATGGAGGTTGTGGAGGAGAGGCCGGGTAAAGTTGTTTAAGTGAGCACAAGTAGAGGAGGAAGCAGAGTCGAGAGATTGAGAATCAGAGATAAAGAGGAGAGCTGGTCAAATGAATCACGGCTCTCGAAGATGTCACCTCAGATTTAAACCTCGATGTTCATCCAGTTTTAATGGCCTGCCAACTTGGCCTGACAAATTGAACCAGCTCAAAGTTCTGTGTTTGCCCTGAGCCCATCAGAAGGACAATAGCTAATGTGAGAATAAGAAGGTTTGATGCCCTGGAGCCTGATTAAAACGACCACACAGTGAAAGCTCTATGTCTGCTCCCAAGATCAGGAGAATATGAATGAATGTGACTGTCAATCTGAATATAAATGAAGCTGGAGGCCCAAATTATATTCAGTGGAACACATGTATCTATTGTTGACATCGTTTTTTTATTGCTTTTCATATTTTTGAGTGGCTCAGAGTGTGGTGCAAGTTTGCAATGCCCAGTGCCAGGGGTTGATGATAACACTGAACAGTTTGGGGATCTGGACACCTCAGATTTACTTACTATTTTACTGATGTTTATTTTTGGCTGCCCTCTTGTAGCTGTAAGACTACAATTCTCATTTCATCTAATCCTAAAGAAGCAATTGGCGGTGCAGGGGTATATCAACCCATTAAAAGCTTAATTGTGTGGATTGGCACTTTCATCTGAACCGATTTAGATCAGGGCAGGTCAGGGCTTTGTTTTATTTATTAGTTTCATCGTCATTAAATGATTTAAATCTGTAGAGTCAAAACTCAAGGAATAAATACTTTTACTATCACGCTCGCTTGCAAAACTTTGCATGCTGTGAGAGATAAACAAACAAAGCGATAGAGAATTTGTATCAGCAGCTTCCTATCTATTTTATTCCCAGGAGCAGGAAAGTGTTTTCAGGGGGAAATCTCTGAACAAACTCACCGTACATTAACTCCCTCTACCAAGTCAGTGACAATGAAGAACTTAAGGGTATTGGAGTAAACATTGTACTGACACTCAAAATGGATACTTATGTTGCAATCGTTGGACATTGGTGGCTTTGGGGCTCTTCTTCAGCTGGACTGAAACAATGAGATGATACAGAAATCACTAGGTGGTGGAGAATGCTTGTACATCCAACACAGATTGGGTTCTTCCAAATATGTATCACCATTACCTGCATTCATAAAGGCTGAATTCAAACCTGCTCCTGACACCATTTCAAATGGTGCAGATACTCAACATAGTATCTCAACATAGTATACTAGAGAGATCATTTTAATCCTGAGAAGTCATTTTCAATAGATCACCAGCACATGTCACAACTAAACTCAGGACCTTTGTTTGAGCTCCATCTCCACCCATTCCTTCCTCCAATTATAACTTGACACAATCTTCCGGTATAAACTCTATACGTAGATCTGTGCTGAGGAGGAAGAAGACTATTCCTATTCTAGAAGCTCCAGGGTTGTTTGAATTGAACAACGTGGTCAGTATTTCTGGAGGAGAACTTCTCTGATATCAATAAAGTTATAGACATTATGTATAGCTATGTCTCCTTTTGCAAAGACTGTGATTCTTACCAATGAATTTAAGATTGCTTTTAACAACAAAAAAAGGATGTACACAGACAACAATGGTCTGATATGTAAAAGGAAAAATATTATAAAGAAGGTGAAATCAACGCAGAGAGGGAGCTAAAGACGGATGTGAGGTAGAAGTTTCAAAAAAGGAAAAGATTGAGCAGAGCAGAATCCTAGTGGATGGGATAACAGAATAAGGGCAACAGGGGAGTCTTTGGAAGCTTCAAATTCAGATAAACACCTGGTTGATGGACTTAATGGAGTTAAGATTTTATCATCAGGATTTTACGGCACAGACGAATGAAACAAAAGTCCGACACTTTTGCTGCATTTGACAATGATGTAAAGAGAGTGACGACATCTATGACCAGGCTCTAAAAATCATGCAGACCAGCTCTAGAGAAGAGATACAGAAGAGATACATTTGTTGGTCCCACACACATGCACACACAAACGGGGGAAAATTTGTTCTTTGCTTTTGTCCCATCTGGTGAACACAGGAGGACACACAGAGCAGTGGGCAACCGTGCACAGCGCTTGGGGAGCAGGTGTTGGGGGAGTAAAGTGCCTTGCTCAGGAGCACTTAGACAGTGCGGTTGGGTAGGCACTTAGACAATGGGGAACAGATCCAGGTGTTGTCCGTCCAGGTATGTTTTTGTGTTGTCACTCCGTGGAGTCGAACCAGAGACCACCGTTGGATTCTCTGCCCATAGTCCAACTTTCTGCCACTAGTCTACACAATCCCTTTCACAATCTGTACAGGTGCAGAATGTCCACAAAACCTTGCTGTCACAAACGCAATAAGCAATATAACCAAAAAGGATAAAAAGATAGTTCAGCGTCATAGACTTCATAGAGAAACTCATCATGATCAAGAAGTTTAATGAAGCTTGCAGAAAATTACAATTCATGGTCACGCCTGGTGAAGGTGTGACGGATGCAGTCTTCCTGTTTTAAATAGTGGGTCACAGTGTGTAAGTAAACATCTCTGACCAGCCCGACTCATCCCCCCCCTTTCTTGACATTATATACACTAATGGGTGTCAACTTGCAGGGGAGGAACAAGATCATGCACGAATGGTGGATAACTTAGTGGCTTGGTTTGAGGAATCTTCTCCTCCATGTTAATGTGTAATAAATGAAAGTGGTGATGATAAGGTAGGGTCTTCATGGAGCTAAACCGTTAGAAAGAGTGTTGACATTGACCTAGTGGAGAACTATAACACCTTCTGTGGAATCCCACGTCTTTTTGTAATCTTTGTATTACTGTCCAATAAGAATCTAGTTGAAAGTCTTGTTAAAATATAAGTAAGATCAGAAGTCAGACCAAGCTTCTGATCATATATTAACAGGGAAGGGCAGGTGTGAGGGCTAATGCTGGATCTCCAGGACCATCCACACTGGAGGGAGGTTGAAGCGTGGGCAAATGGTAATATGTGCCCAATGGCAGGCTAAAGATGTGTAATACATGTTTCAAACTCAGGAACAAAATAGAAGGACAATACACAAAATATTTGACGTTGATTTTGCTCACTAATTTTGAACAACTTGATAAGCAGATGCATTTTTTTTGCAGGGAGTTTAATAAAGACTGATTTTGGCCAATTAAAGCTTTTCACAGTGCTGGATCTCAGAGCCCTTAGTGTCATGAATTTTTAAAAAGAGATTCCTGTGGAGCATTTGATGCTCCCAGCAGTTCTCCCTCTCTCAGTTTTGTGAAAGCACTTTAGGCAAGTCAGCTTGTCACATTTAATACTGAGTTCTTCATTGGGGGTAAATTAGTAGTATTAGTTAGGGCGGCTGCAGTGGTGAATTGCATGTATGATTCATTACTTGGCAACATTCTGAATTCTGAATAGTGCCGTAGAAGCTTCAGCAGGTCTGTTTGAGTTACACATCACAGAACAGCTTCAGAAAGTTGACAAGCACCAGGTTATACCCTGGCTGTATCTCCACTATATCTGAGCCGTTTACTGCATATCATCCATCTCATCCTTCCCCTGCAGTTCCTTTCTCACTCCACTTTCCCTCTTTGATAAATCCACACAGGCCCAAAATATACGAAAAATGTTTTATTATGGCTTTGGATGGCCCTGTCTAATCATGTCTTCCTTTTGATGGTGGTGTTGACAAGCGTAATTTTTAATTAGGAGGATTTCTCAATGATTTACTGTGTGTTTTTGCTGGAATGAGGGAAGAAAAGAAAAACATATTAACTGAAGAAATGTTAAATCGAGCTCTGTAATACAGCAACGGATCAAAGGACTATATAAGATGGGAAAAACGACAATTTGCAGTAACAAACCCAAAGAGAAATAACAGCAGCACTTCAAAAGCCTCAATTAGCTCATTGTTTTGATTTTCCAGCCCACAAAACTCATCTTGAAATGTGTTTTGTGCCAGTGAGAAAGCTTTGATCAAACCACTGTACACACTACCTGCTCAGTATTAGCACATAGAGAAAGTTCATATCCTCAGGTGCATGTCTCCACCAACAACCCCTTGTGCCCTGTCCCAATTCAGTCCTTAGCCAGACCACTTGGCCCTACCCCTTGGTTTTGCACGTGGCCGTGGTGGGCTGGTGTTGTCCCATTTCACTATACGATGTAGGGGTAGCCCTTCAAACCCCCTTTGAACTGTGGTGTGTTCAGCCCCCCCCCCCGATTTCCCGAATGCTTTCCAAGTGGACTCCATATATGAAGTTTGAATAAAACTACCCAGCTCGTGTTTTAAAATGTTCATTACGGGGCAGAAGTTTCTATTGACAGGACTACTAATGTTACATAGATATTACAGATATAAACACACTGAGTGTGTGTTGATCAATAGATGAATGTGTCCTGTGTGTCCTGCAGTTGTCAGATGTGTCACTTTTATAATGTTGGTCGATAACGGTTGTTAATATATTATCATTTTTTGATATTGTCCTGACTTCTAGGGGAGGAATTTTTATCCCACACCCTTGTGGCTCCATTTCAATGGTAACACTTCCAGCAAAGGACATTATATCTGGCTTTAAGGCCAAGGGAGAGGAACTGGGACAGGGCCTTGGTCTGTATATCAGCCTGATAAGAGGAATACATGTTGGGTTTCAGATCGAAACACAACTCTAAATGAAAGCAAATGCTTCTCCATGTCAGCTGGATACAGACAAGTTTCCATACATAAAGATGCCACTCTGCAGACCGAACACAAAATATATATAGCAAAGTGAACACTAAAAAAGTTGAATAAAACTCTTGTTGTCTCAGCAAAAGCCAAAGATGATGTGCTATATCTAGCTACTTCCTATAGGGAATTACACTGCATTGAAAGCTGCTATCTATCCCCACTGCTGTGTCTTCAAATCACTAAGACACCCACAGTGTGGGTGTAAACACACCAGTCTATTCACAGCAGCCTGGCAATCTCACTGAAGTAAGAGATATACACAGAGGGATTCTGAATAAGACCACCTCCATTATGAAAAAAAATTTCAGATGAGCTGGCAACATTATAAAAGAGAACGACTCAATTGTGTACATGTGTTTAAAATATGCAAGTGTGAAGGCATTTAGCTTTCGGAACCGTTGTTAGAGGGGGATGTTGTGAGATTGCTCCCACGATATGGTGACGCTCTTAAATCACCTTCGGTAACAAAAGCCCTACATGTAGGGAAGGTTGACTAACACAAACACACAAACACACACACAAAATGGCCACTTATCAAATAGCCAATCTGTTTTTTCCCTCTCGTTCCTTTTCAATCCTTCCCACTGTCTCATCTCGTCTGCCTTCTCATCTTTCAGTCGCACGGTGATCTTAGCCTTTATTAACCTTTCCTCCATAAACCCCTTTCCCTCGGTTGCTCTGTGTATTCCTACTTCAGTGACTTGCTGATGAATCTGGTTTGTGGGAGCGCTGGCGATGCAGGGTGTTACTCAGCCATCTGAGCAGGATCTAAGCAGAGAGCTCTGGAATGAGATAAAATGGAGCCTTCCCCATGATCCATTTGCTTCCAGTTTGGCTGCCCCTGCACTATAATCAACAGTGTTAATTTGCTGTGAATCTTACTGATGTAATGATGACTCAGCTCTATTTCAAACATCAACCTTTTTGTCCTCCGTTTTATCTTACTTGTTGTTTAAGTCATTATGGGAATATCAGCTGATAGTCTAGCATGACCATCTCTTTTTTTATGCCTCACTGCTGGCGAAAGCTGGAACCTAAGGCATTGTGTTTTTAGAATGCTGTGTAGGAATTTCCTCACATTTGCTGCTCGAGGATGAACGGATTGGATTTGGTGGTTAATTGTCAGACAACATCTCAGAATCACCTTAAGGGGATCTCATAAAATTGTTTGCTTTGATGGAAGACTGAATGTTCAGGGTTAATGTGACCTCACAGCAACCAGTTTTGGCCAGAACCCATGACTTCATATGCTTGTTATAAAAAAAATACACTTAATATTTCTTATAAATCCCCTTTTCTTCCACACAGACAAGACCAAGGAAATGATCATGGACATGAGAAAGGAGAGGATAACTCATTGGCCACTGTTCATCTGGGGCCTTGATGTGGAGAGGGTGAGCAGCTTCAGATTCCTGGGCGTCTACACCAGTGATGACCTCACCTGGACACTAAACACCACCCAGCTGGACAAGAAAGCACAACAGCGGCTGTACTTCCTGAGGAGGCCGAGGAAATTCGGCATTTGTCACCAAAGATCCTCAGTGACTTCTACAGCTGCATCATTGAGAGCATCTTGACTAGCTGCATCACCGTGTGGTATGGGGGCACCACTGCAATGGAGACCACCGAGAGGATCACCAGGACATCACTACCCTCTCTTCAGGACATCGTCTAGAGAAGAGCCTGCTCCATTGTCAAGGACCCCACCCACCCGAAACCCAAACTGTTCACAACTCTGCCCTCTGGTAGAAGGTACAGAAGTGTGAAATCCAGGACGTCCAGACTGAGGAACAGCTTTTATCCAACTAACATCAGACTGTTAAACACTCACTGGCCCTGACACCACCCTGGACTTCACCTCTGCATTGGTATCAGCAGCAGAGTAACAAAAACTGTTAATATCTTTTATAGAACTGGGGAATTAAAAACAAAGGTCTGCCTATTAAAAGTCTGATTCACTCTTCGGTAAAATTAAATTATAGATCTGAAAAGCTAAATGACACTAATGATTTCTACTTTGGAAGATTTCTAGGCTGAACCAATTTAGCCTTGGTTGAAAATCATTTCCGGATTGTTTATCACTGATGAAATTCCCTTTTCTTTTATTAGTCCACTGCTTTGATTTAATGAGTCGCAGTTCTCTATGAGGCAGATGAAAGCTTTTACTGGGAGAGAACCCTGTCATTCGGCAAATAAAACAAGTGTGGTGGCAGAAGCAGTAAAACATGATGGAGGAAATACAAGGCAGACATAAAAGCACTGGTTACATACTTCAGAGGAAACTTGAACTTCCTCTGCTGTATGCTAGCGGCATACACATTATTCATCTGAGCATCAAATCGTTTGAGCATTCTTGTTGCATTGTGGCTCAGCAGCTATTCACGCAAAGTCTGAAATAAAGTCAGTCGCAGCAAGACAAAACAATGGAGCTCTGAGTTCAAGATAAATGGAGCTGAATACAAAGCTGGACGATATATCCTGGATAAATGTTTCAGCTGCCGAGCTCTTGAAACTCAGATGTAACGCCACTAACACAGCGGGCATTTTTGTCTTACGTTGCTATTAGATGATATGATAAATACACTTAAGATTAAGTGGCTGCTTGGCCCTGAGCCCTGCATGCTCCTCACTCAAAGATAAGGAAAGTAGCTGTGCTACCTCAGTTTCTATCACTCACTGTCTTTGATTTATTTTCCTCCTCTCACTACAAGTCTGTTTTCTTTTGTTAGGTAGAGTTTACACATTAGCTGTTGTTGTTCCACTGCTGTCCATTTCCATTACCTGGTGGAAGCTACTGAAAACTTTAATGGAGGCTTTTTCCTGATAGTTTTTTGGCAGATAGATTTGCAAAGTGAATTTGAAGTTAATGAAGAGGAAATATAAACACACATGAGCCGTATTCAGACACGGCCTCCGGGTAAAATCTGGAGAATTAGCTACGGAGTTTACCCAGAGTTTGCCTTTCACAGATGCACACCACAGCGTGAGGTTCTCTGTTCAACGGCAAAAAATCCTCCGCATTTTTCAGGTGAGAGATGGAGCTCTTATCACCAAAATCTCTCTCGATACATTACTGTCACCGCTTTTTTCAGCAGGAGACCTTTGCTTTCTTTTAGTTTTTTAATTTTTGCATCTGTCGCGTGTTAGTAGTGTCGCCAACTCCCTTTGTAATGAGGTTTAAAGCAAAAAAACTCAACCAGCAACCTGCTCCAGTTCACGTCTTTGTATTATATTGTTATATTATTATGACATTATATTGATCATCTGATTTGAATCATCAAGACATAAACCAGATGTGGAGCTGCTCATTTAAACTTGCCCATTGCTTGACATTCTCCATGCAACAGCGTCTGGGGTTTAGTCACTGCAAACTACTAGTGAGAGCATAAGGGCTGATAAAGAAGCTGAAGCCCTGTCAGTGAAGTGAGGGGTCATTACCTGGTGGGAGCCTCTGTGGGGCTGTCAGGGTGGACAAGATTTCCACAACTCTCGCTAGAAACAGAACAGGGGAGGGAGAAATGACAAAATAATAAGAACTCAAATAAGAACTTAAAAATGAAAAATCGGTCGTGCTACTTGGAATAAAAAATGGTGGAAATGATATAATCCAGAATAAAGGCATGTACAATAGGAAAAGGAAGTACTTCTTCATCACTGTAGATGAGGAAGGGCAAGTATCGTTTTCTTGCCCATGCAAATGAATCATGTGAATCCATGTGAAGCTTTTGTGGACAAACAGAAAAAGTCTTTGTTCTTGTAAACACCAGTTTGCCACTGTCTCCCGCCAGCCTGTCTGATCATTAATTCATTATCAGGCTATTTTTCCTTTCAGCCTTACCAGTCATTGCTTTGATCAAACTGTCAGCCCACCAACGTTTGCAGCCTCCCATTAGTCCAACATCACCACAACAGTTACTCTCCCTCTGTTTCCCTTCCGATTTTCAGTCTGGCATATCTGTCTGTTATGGTTTACAACTGTTTTCCTGTCTTCTAATCTCTCCACATTGTTCGTGCAGTCACACAACTGAAGACATGTGAACGGAACCCATGAATATTTAAGTACGGAGGCAGATGCAGGAAGCAGGAAGAAAGAAAGACAGAATGACAAAGAGACAGAGAGAAGCGGTCAGAGCTCGGCACATCTTTCAAAACTCCTCAGCCTCAAAACTTCTGAGGACGGGTTGAAAAGTAGACCATTAACAAAGCATCAGGAATGTGAACCGAGCAAGAGAGCAGTGAATGTATCACAAAAGAAGGGACTGAGGGAAACTAGAGAATCATTAATAACAGGTAGCTTCAGAGGGGTTTGCATCCTAATGAGATTATTGGAAGAAAACTTCTCCCCCAGGGGGAAAAAGCAACTTACTGGATGAGGGTTTTAGGAATCGCTTCATTTAAACTTTTCAGTGAGTGACTTTTGAATAGATGAAGAGCTATGAAGCACTGACTATCATTAAACAGCCTCGGGCAGTGCAGGACTAGAAATCGAATTTGTGATAGGGAGAAGTATCAAGAGACGGCTAAGAAAGGGTGAAGGATAACAGAGAAAGTATGCCAATGAAGGATGTGTCGACTTAAATCACAATTATTCATCTGTATTGCACTGTCGTAGTCCATAATCCCAAGTTCATTTGGCTTCTTATTAGAAGAACACTGTGGTTTTCATTAACAATTGAGCCAGCAGGGGCACAGAGGAATGACGTCAATAAACAAAACTGAAAAAGGTGGCAGAATACCATGCTACGTTGGAAGCTACAGTCTATGGTTGGGAGTGGGGAGGGTCTGTAGAAGTGGTTGCTTCTGCCACCTGCATTGCCAAAACTCAAACTCAAATCCTGAGCTGGATCACATGCTGATCATTGAGATAAGACAGGATGTCCAGATCCAAGCTGTGACCCATGTGCTTTAGTTGAGGCCGCTGGTTCACAACATTCACTGATCCCATTCAAATAAAGGAGAATTCTGGTCTGTTGAGTTCCAGTGAGTGCACCTGTGGACATATATATGCATTTAATATAGTTTTGGGATTTGATTGATAACACGTTTGAATGGCCATAATAAAATCAACATCTCACAGCCAAGACTTCACTAGAAACAGCAGACTTCATAAACACCATCTTCCACAACAGCACCAGCATCTTTTTCATCAGTTACATGAACAAACCTGTGGGAACTGAGGCAGCAGTAACATAAGCAGGCCTTCGTTTTTATTATTTAATTGGGAAATGCAGCAATTTAGATAATATGGCTGAATCTGACGGGTTGACCTGTCTCCAAATGACTGATCATCCCAGATCTCCAGCAGCAACATGACAGCAGTGTGTATGTGTGTGCGTGTGTGTGTGTCTGTTTGTGTGTTTGTGTGTGTATATACACTCCTGATCAAAATCTTAAGACCAGTTAAAAAATTGCATGAATTTGCATTTTGCACTGTTGGACCTTAGGAAGGTTCTAAGTAGAGCTTCAAAATGCAAAAAGAAGAAATGGGAACAAGAGCCCAAAAGTTGTGAGCAGGCAATTTATTGAAAACAACAATTTAACAGAAATAGGCTGTTCATCAGCTGATCAAAAGTTTAAGACCACAGCCTTTAAAAGCCAAAATCTGTGCAAAAATGTGGATTCCATGTCATTTCCTGTCAAGTAATCACACTGTGAAGATCTCTTGATGGCAAAGGCAAAAAAGCTCACCGTCTTTGAACGTGGTAGGATTGTTGAACTGCATAAACAAGGCCTCTCACAACGTGCCATCGCTGCTGAGGTTGGACGCAGTAATCAATCAATCAATCAATCAAATTTTATTTGTATAGCCCATATTCACAAATTACAATTCATCTCATAGGGCTTTAACAGGGTGTGACATCCTCTGTCCTTAACCCTCAGCAAGAGTAAGGAAAAACTACAAAAAACCCTTTTAACAGGGTAAAAATATGTAGAAACCTCAGAGAGAGCCACATGTGAGGGATCCCTCTCCCAGGACGGACAGAAGTGCAATAGATGCCACGTGCAGGAGAACATCATCAATAATCAAAGTCTCTAGCAGCATTGATGAAGCACAGTCCATGCTCAGCAACCATCTAGACCACGATCCACCATCCAGACCAGACGCCACTTCAGTCCTCAGTCACCGTCCACCGCCGCCCACCAGGAGGACCCATCACAAGCCACCACTGCGGTCCTGGTCCACCGCCCGTGCCCAATGCCAACGCGACACAGGGTCCGCCACCAGCACCACGATCAGCCCACATGACTCAGAATCCGCCACACTGGATCCAACACCGCGACCCCCGGTGCGCGATCCACAAACCGTAATCCATGGTGCGGCCACAGAGGCCCTGGATCTGCGGGTGATAAAGCAAAGGGATTCCGGGGAAGGGGGATAGGGATGGAGAAGAGGAAGGAGAAGCTCCGTGTGTCATGTGTCATAAAATAGAACAAGTAACGTTCTGGCGCACTAATTAGCTCTAACTATAAGCTTTATCAAAAAGGAAGGTTTTGAGCCTACTTTTAAACGAACAGATGGTGACTGCCTCCCGAACTGAAAGTGGTAGATTATTCCACAGCCGAGGGGCTTGATGGCTAAAAGCTCTGGCTCCTACTCTACTTTTAGAGAATTTAGGGACGACAAGTAGGCTTGAATTCTGGGAGCGGAGTGCTCTAGTGGGTTTATAAGGTATTAACAGCTCTTTAAGGTATAAAGGCGCTATATTATTAAGGGCCTTGAAGGTGAGGAGGAGAATTTTAAATTCTATTCTAGATTTAACTGGAAGCCAGTGTAGCGATGCTAATATTGGAGAAATGTGCTCTCTTCTCTTTGTTCTCGTCAGGACACGTGCTGCGGCATTTTGGACAAGCTGTAGAGTCTTTAACGACTTCCTGCTGGAGCCTGATAATAATGAATTACAATAGTCCAGTCTCGATGTAACAAAGGCGTGGACTAGTTTTTCTGCATCTTTTTGTGAAAGGACATGTCTAATTTTTGAAATATTACGCAAGTGGAAAAAAGCGGTCCTAGAAATTTGTTTTAAGTGACTATTAAAGGATAAATCAGGATCGAAGATCACTCCCAAGTTCCTGACTGTTTCATTGGAAGCAAGGGCAATGTCGTCTAGCGGAGCTATATCATTAGATAATGCATCTCTAAGGTGTTTGGGGCCAAGTATTATAACCTCTGTTTTGTCTGAGTTTAATAAGAGAAAATTGCGGGTCATCCAGGTTTTTATGTCCTTGAGACATGTTCGAAGTTTAGTTAATTGATTACTTTGTTCAGGTTTTATTGACAAATATAACTGGGTGTCATCCGCATAGCAGTGGAAAGTAAGACAGTCATTTTGCATTTCTTAAAAGATCCTCAGGGTTATGGAACAAAAAAAGTGGTAGACCCAAAAAAATCTCACCGGCGCTGAGCCGGAGGATCCGAATGGCTGTCTGTCAAGCCACGGGACGATCCTCGTCCCAAATTAAGGCCATTACTGGTGCTGACTGCAGCCCAATAACCATCAGACGGCATCTGCGAAGGAAGGGCTTCAAATACAAGAACAGTCTTCAAAGCCCACGTCTCCTTCAACACCATAAAATTGCCCGTTTAGACTTTGCAAGGGAGCACCAAACATGGGACATTCAAAGGTGGAAGAAAGTTTTATTCTCTGACGAGAAAAAATTTCACCCTGATGGTCCTGAAGGCTTCCAACGTTACTGGCATGACAAGGAGATGCCACCTGAGATGTTTTCTACGCGGCACAGTGGAGGGGGTCCCATCATGATCTGGGGTGCTTTTTCCTTCAATGGAACAATGGAGCTCCAGGTTGAGCAGGGTGTCAAACAGCAGCTGGCTATGTGGAGATGTTGCAGCGGGCATCTCTCATGACTGAGGGCCCTCGTCTGTGTGGTAATGACTGGGTTTTCCAGCAGGACAACGCTCCAATTCACAATGCCCGTCTGACCAAGACTTTTTTCCAGGAGAATAGCATCACTCTTTTGGACCATCCTGCGTGTTCCCCTGATCTTAATCCAATTGAGAACATTTGGGGATGGATGGCAAGGGAAGTTTACAAAAATGGACTTCAGTTCCAGACAGTGGATGCCCTTCGTGAAGCCATCTTCACCACTTGGCGCAACATTCGCACTATCCTTTTGGAAACACTTGCATCAAGCATGCCAAAACGAATTTTTGAAATGATCCACAATAATGGTGGAGCTACTCATTACTGAGTCAGTTTTTGACACTTTAATTTCTGTTTTAGGAGGTTTTTTTTTTTTAGCTGTGGTCTTAAACTTTTGATCAGCTGATGAACAGCCTACTTCAGTTAAATTGTTGTTTTCAATAAATTGCCTGCTCACAACTTTTGGTCTCTTGTTCCCATTTCTTCTTTTTGCATTTTGAAACTCTACTTAGAACCTTCCTAAGATTCAACAGTGCAAAATGCAAATTCATGCAATTTTTACGATTTTGATCAGGAGTGTATATGAGCGTTCCCTTTTCGGTCACATCCAGCAGCCTCTGAGACTGTGAAACCACTTCGATCTGCTGTTTAGCTGCACCTCTGTGATGTGCTGGGTTAAGAGCAGCTGAGATGATCCCGAGCCTGGAGGGGAAGCTTAGAGCTGGTGCGCGTTCGTTTTTATATTCTTTTAAAGTTTCAGAGGAAAAGGGAGAAGTGGAGAAGCTTGAGTGCTCAAGTGGCACAAAGACGTTTTTATGTTACATTAAAAAACAGCATGTGACGTGTTCAAAACACAGTGCATAATGATAAAATAATAATAATAGATAATAGATAAATAAAAAACACAGTAGGATATTTTCAACCTATATATTTATTTTTGTCAACAAACTAACTCAAATTATCAATTTTAATAAATAAATGAATAACAGGCAAAAACAGAAAAAAACAAGGCCATATTGAATAACAAAATAATATGTTAGGGTTAGGGTTAGGGTTAGTGATGTGATGGGCTCCTCTGGACCAGGTAGGGTTACTGATTCTCCCTCATCTGTTTTACAAGTTGGTGGCCTGATCCAAGATAAAAGAGAGCTGCTACCCTGAGCTGCTTGCTGCAGTTCCCTGTCCTCCTGCTTTTGGAGTCTCTCTTTTCTTGGCATTATGCTGCAAATTTTGTAAATGAGATAAATCAATGTTGTGCATAATTATCAAGAGTGACTTACATAATCTCTATAAAGCTGACAACAGAGTACACACAATTTTTTACTGTTTTCTGACAGAGTTGAAGCATAAGCAGCATTCCACTAATAATATACCACAATATACCTCACAAGACTGTCAAGTAGCTCAACTTAAGACCTACCTTTCATTTCAATAATTTCAACAAACTAGTGAACTTGTCTAATTTGTAGAACAATAAAACTGCTGGCTTGTGAGCGCCGCGGAGCATGTCGGGGCGAAATTATCAAAAGAACTCAAATAAATGCCCTGTCAGATATTAAAACACATTTGGGGGGAATTGATGACAGCGAGAGTAATTTTTAATCTTAAATATTGATGAATGAAGAAAAAATTGGGCTCCAGCAGAAGGGCACTTTTCTCGTCCAGGGCAAAAGGGCCAGTGCTTGAGCACCACTAAGGGTCTGTGCACGTGCCTGCCTATATTAATTTGTTACTTTACAAAATTAAGCTTTTAAATGCATCCATCTGGTCCTCCAACTGAACCTAATGGATCATATTCCATTGTGGGTAAATATAGTGAAAAGTGCAGCATGTTGATGTGGGGTTTGCTATAGCTCGCCATAATTATGTAATGTGCTTTCCTTTGAAGATTGATGCTCACCAGCACCTAACTGTTTCACTCCACTAGTCCCAGCACCAGCACCAGCTTCATTTTAGCACAAGCCCCCAAAGGTGAGGCCAAAAAACAATCCTTTCAGTACCTTTACATCCCGGCCTGTCAAGAACATCGAAGCCACAAATGCCAAGCTTTGCATGTCCGCAGGTCTAATCTAACATTCACCATGCACGGCACTTACTGAGCCTGAAATTGAAAGCAAAGACATTTGATTTCACTCATCATCATGCCAGTTGGCGCAGAACATGGTGAGACTCTCATTAGAGACACAGTCGCAGTCCAACACCTTTGGTCCCGTTACTTTCTCGTCTGCACTCAACAAGTTTAAAAATACAAGCCATGCACACCTAATCTACATAACCTACACACACACACACAGACACAAACACACACACACAAACACACACATGCAGGCACCTCATCACTCCACTCCATACAGGAGAAGTGCGACAGCAGTGATAATTAAGAAGGGAGATGGAGTGAAGTAGTATGTGAAAGATGGGGAGTTAGAGAGAGCGTGTGAGAAAAAGAGAGAGTGCAGCTGCACTGAACTTGATTTTAGCAAAAGTATGTGTGTGTCTGTGTGTATGTGTGTGTGCGCGCATCGTGGAGGGTCGGTATCTCAGCTGCACATTCTGAGACGGGAGCGGATTGAAGTACCATCCTGACAACTCTTTCGGAGTTGGAGCGTGTAATTGCCGCAGTTTGTTTGTCTCTCTCAGAAGCTGCAAACAAACTGACTCTCATTTTTCAGTTTGTTAATCATTAACAACATTAATGTATTTTTATTAATTTAGCATAAAGTGTAGTAAATAGGTGTTAACCCTGCTTTGTGGGGCCACGCTCTACAAACGTTTACACCGAGGGATCCCAACACCTGACAAATTCACAACATCAACACAATGACCCCTGGAAGGTGAAGTTGTTCCTGTTGCTCTACTTCAAGCTAATGGCTGATCTCTCGACCATTTGGAGTAATACCGCCATCTACAGTTAATAGTGCAGTACAGCTTCTTGAGCACATCATTGCAGTTGGCCGCTAATCACAATGATTTGATGTTGGAGCTGTTCCTTGGCCCTTCGAAAAGTTAAAATGTTTACATTGGAGGAAACAAAGGTGAAAGTTCTCATGGGAATGACCATGTGTTGCGTGAGATCTGTGTCCGTTGTGTGGCGAGACTCATGCTCGATGTGCGTGAGTTGGCCCTTCAGAAAAGGAAGTGATTATTAACAAGAAACCACCGCTCGTTCTGGCTGCCGTTGTGCAATTATGAAGGTTTACTGTTGCATGAGTGTGTCTGTGGAGCCAGACGCAATCTAGCCAGCGTGTATAACACAGAGATTGGAGGAGAAATGGAAAGAGAGACAGACACCAAGCTGTTCGGTCTGCGTAACATGGATCGGCAGAGTTAAAAAGTTATGCAATGCGGGTACATTACATTCCACAATCATTCTGCTTCCTATTCAGCCACTGCCTCCAGGAATGTCGGGCTCAGCAGCAGGACTGAGATCAGACTCAGTGGACTTGGACCAGTGTACAGAGTGTGGACTGTGAGATGCAGAGTGGTCGATGTGTGGGTGTCCATGCCACTGAGGGCGGTATGTTATGTAGCGGCACACTGATGCTCTGTTAAAGGCCCTAGCAGCTGCATGGACACATCCCCCCCTCTGAGCTTATTATATACTGACATGGTACAATCAGAGCTACACTCCACCAAACCCAGACAGTGAGAGCCAAAAATGAACAGAACAACATCATTCAGTCATCATGTGTGTGATATGTGATTGTCCACTCCTCAGACAGGTCACTTCTAAATAGATCTAACCTGTCAACATCAGAAAATAACTATCATGTGATAACAGATTTCTTGGTTAAAACTAAATCTATTCCACTATACAGTCTTAAATAAGGCAGAATGAAGTATGGCAAAAAGCAAAACGAGAAAGAAGCTTGTCAGAGGTTCTGGTGAAAGCTGTGGCACCTTGTGGGTTGATCGCTAAATATAACGGACGAGAACTTAAACTGCTTTATTGTCCGACCTCACATCTCCATTAGGTGTAAGAGGGTGTAGGGAGCCAGGCTTCAATAACACCTGTGAAACATTAGAAATCTGTGAGAAAAAAACTCATTGTTTGCGTGATGTGCAGAATTGTGATCATAAAAGAGAGAAACTGCTGCTTTGACTACTTGCAGTTATGGTTCACGCTGAAATTCCCCATATCTCTGACGCTGACGACAAAGTCTGAGTCTGAGTATTATGATCAAAGACCTGAACTTATCAAAAGCAAATTTGTTTCCATCCTCTTTGAGCAGATTTATGGAAAACCCGCCGTAACGATATCAGAGATATGTTGCACTAACAATGAAAGGTGTCAGCACCCCTGTGTGAATGTGACACTGACGCTCAGGCCACACTGGTTGCGTGTGAGGCGTGTGATGGCTGCGGCGCCGATCTGCTGATCACAGTCTGCGGTGGAGCTGCTACTTGAGGTTTGTGGTGTGACTGTATTTCCCGGAATAAAAGCAGATCTGTAAATGTCAGCCCTCTGCAGTATGAAGTCGTGCATCTTCTGGCTCTGAGATAATGATAATAAAAGCTGAGGAATGGGTTCAGTCAACAAAAAGCTAGAGACCTTCCAGTTTGAAACAGGTACAGGAAGTGTTGCAAATATTCATGTCAGTGACATATTCGACAAATGTAGACCTTGAGACTGTGGTGAAAGATAATAAAACTAAAACTTAGTAGTGTGGATGTCTAATATAATAGGCCTCATGTCTGTCGAGGTAACAATGAGACATGAATGTAAAAAAATACAACAAATCACCCCTTATCACTTGCTTTCATTATCCCATGAAATAATAACTAGAATTATTCTCACAGTCGTTTGCCTCCACCAAACAGTGAAGTGTCAGGAAATATGGTCACAATCTCGCCCTCTGTTCCAGAGTCGTAGGGTTTAATAATGACCGGAACATTGTGCCGTCACAGTGATGTTGACCTTTGATCTTTTGGATATAAAATGTCATAAGTTTGTCATTTTATCTCTTTGTCATAATTAGAATGTGAGGTCTTGAGTTATGCGCAAACTTGTGCTTTGCGCCGTCACAGTGACCTTGAAAATCTAATTCTGAGCCAAGTATGTGGAGAAGTTTGGAAACAGAGAAGTTTGTAAACAATGACATCACAACCACTTGCCTATTGGGTCTATTTGGCGTAGCCTCTACTGATCCGTCAAGATCTTATCACATGTCCTTCTTCCGTAAGAAAACAATCAGCATTAGCTACCAGCTCAGCTACAAGTGTATAACGCAACATGGAGAATCAATTAGTGCTGCGGACCCAGTTGTCTTTGAGGAAACACGGTTTCCCTATGAAAGCCTAATAGTATGCGTGCAGCCCCACTCGCTCGCTCTGGTCTAAGCAGGATTGTCTTGTGTATCCAAAGGCATCTTCTGTCCTCATGCAGGACATTCACATGATGTCACAGCTGGACGGTGCAGCTGCAGCAGGCATTGACAAGAATGACTCAACTATAAGAGTTTCCTTTGACCTTTCAAATCAGTGCAGAAATCAGAAGCATACAGTATGGGTGCACCACAGTGCACAGAGACTTACTGTTCATTTACAACAAAGATGCAGTTGTCTTGGGAGGGGACTCCTGACACCGGGTGCTTGCAGGTCACCTTTCGCTCATTGTGACTGCAGGGAAAGATAGAGTCAGAGAGGGGCAGGAGAAAAAGAAGGGAGAGAGAGAACATTGCATGAGTGAAACAACAACTTAAGTCAGTCAAAACAGGAGATGTACACAAAGAAAAAGAGACACAGTTCGAGTCAAAAGGTAATACAGGACATCGCTGTCAGCTAAGAAAGAATCACATCTGCATGTTAAACCTTTACAAAAAACTCAATGGGTTCATCAGCTCTCTGACAGTGAGAGTGAGGAGGGGGGGCTACTGCCCTCAAAAACACACTGCAAACACACTCACTCACACACCTGGAGGAATGGGTGATGCTGAACTTCAGCATGATGTCCAGTTTGGTCTCAACAAAAAACAAGTTGTTGCAGATGAGCACGGAGTTCCTTCCATGAAAGCATGAACAGTATGGAGACCCGTATACGGAGCAGCAGACCGGACCGTGTGAGAGCGACTCCCAGCACAACACTGAGCTCAGTCTCTCTCACTCTCTCTCACTCTCTCTTCTCACCCAGTGGCACTTCCTGTACCCATTTTCCCTGTTCTCCTTCCTGCTTTCATCATCTGTCCAGCCTCTGGTTTCAGCTCTTTCTCTGTGTTGTCCCTGTTTCCGTGCTCCATCTGTTCTACTGACTTGATTTCGTTGTAATTAATTCACAGGCACAATTAACAAATGGACTGCATTTACAGTATGTAGTGCTTCGAGTCTAAAAGACCCACAAAGTGCGCTTTACATAACGAGTCATTTTTTTTCAATTTTTCTATATGAAGTGGTTCACTGTCACATCCCACTCCCACACACTGCCTGCTCAGCCATCAGGGGCAATCCGTCTGCGTCTTGCCCAAAGACACATCAACATGCGGATCGGAGGACCAGGGGATCGAACCATTGACATTATGATTAGTGGATGACCCGCTCTACCTCCTGAGCCTCCTGACTTGATCAACAATAAAGAGAAAAACTCAATCTAAACTGTCTACTTTTCAACCACAGAACATTGGCTTATCAAATATCTTAAATAGTTAAGAGTCATTATTTTTTTAACAATCTAACAATATCAATAAAATTATCTTTAATAGACTAAACCCTCACCTTGCGTTTAAATTATTATTTGATTAAAAAAATATTTGAATCACTCTAAAAACCTTATACATTTATTTAACGTATGGTAAATGTTTTTTTATGTATATAGTGCTTTTCTAGTCTTGATGACCACTCAAAGCGCTTTACAGTACAGTTTTACATTCACACATTCACACACACATTCATACAGTGCATCTATTCGCAGCACTTTGTTATTCCTTGGGGAGCCATTCAGGGTTCAGCATCTTCCCCAAGGACACTTCGGCATTTAGATGTTTCAGACTGGGGTTCGAACTGACGACCTTCAGGTTGGAGGACGACCCATCTACCCCTCAGCCACAGCCGCCTTATGTGTTTAGAAATAAATGAAGTCTAAGCAGTGAGTGCTCTGATTGGCCAGCTGTTGGCCAGCACATACTGAGCTATTAATAAAAACATATCAATAAGAATTAACATGGACTATATACATAAATACATATTATAAATCAGAGAGGCGAGCAGGCTGACTGTTTCCCTCGGCTCTGACACCGGAGTGAGATTCCTCAAATAAACACTTTGAGCTCTCTGGGGGTTCAGCATGTGTGGCAGCAGATGGAGGCTGAGTGTCGACACTGTGTTCACGTCCACATCTGGGTATGCCAGATGAACAGGAGCTGTGGGCTATCAGGAAGGGGGGGGGGGGGGGAGCTCCTCCTCCTGCCTCGAATCTCACCAGCCGTGCAGTACCGTAGCTGGGATTGCTTTGCCACCCCAGTGCCCTGGAGCTGGAGGCTGGGTACAAGATAAATCTCCCAGAGCACTCCATTATATTATTTTGAAAGTCTGTCTTACCACACACCTTTGAGTGAAAATAATAAATAGAGCAACATCAGTTGCATCCCTTGATACACTGACTAGTGTCTCTTTTGAGAAGAAACACGATTGAAATGGACTGAGGAGAGGCATATCTGCTTCTAATAACAAGACAGCACAGCCATGGAGCAGCATGTCATGAAAAATGACAGGCAGTGAATGCACCCTCACGGCAGCTTTCAACAGGCTTCCAGCTCCAACTTAAAGCAGCATTTCAAACCAGGAGTACGATTGCACTCAATTTCAGATACACAGCGAGACAAATCACAGCCTGGCGTCGAGCAATAGGACTTAATGTACGCTGCGCCTCATCCAATTTTAACTTCAGTCACATCTCTGCTGCTTCCCCGCAGGGCCTGACGTATTTCTTACGAGACAGGAAATTCACCCGAGTCACCTTAAGTCATTAGTGACACAGGTATTTTCATCCCATCAGCCAGACACATATTGAACGAATTAGTGGAAACAGACAGCAGTAATAATTGGGCAGTTTAACATCCGGTAAGTCTATGATCATATCAATGTCACTTTAAATATTGACGCAAAATCATATACACTGCTCCTTTAAATAGACTTTTCTTTTTTTAAATAAAATGCAGTTATTATTTTTGTATCCTCATCTACCCATGTGGAAAACTCAAAAAACTGCTAGCGACCATCTGTCATTCAACCAAGGAATAAAAACCTTAAAGGGACAGTTCCGCATTTAGGTGCATCTCATTTCAGTTCCAGCACTAAGAGAAGTACCAAACATGCATATTTATTGCAATACCTTTTTTATCAGCAAAAGTGAAATATAAAGAATCCAATGCAAAACCTGGTTTCTTCAACTTTAACTTAGGAGGAAAAGTCATTAAACTAAAGTAAAAAAAATAAATGGTTTGACATTCATCATGATAATCAGAATAATAATCCCAGAACCCCCCTGAAGGAGCCCTTGGAATTCTCCAGGAGAAGCCTGGGGAATGTGAGAAACACCCGGTTTCCACCACAAATTGAACCCAGATAAGCGGAAGAAAGTAGATGGATGATTACTGGCTGATATAAAAATTTGTAGCGAGATAACATTTTTGGTCATGTGGCCCATACCCCACTTTACGATCCACAGTACCTTGCAACACGAAACACACAGGCTCTGAATGTATTGGATGCTCGTTGTAAACTACAGAATGATACTGCAACATTTGACCAAAAGCGTCATCAAGCCTATTACTAACCAGATCTTTCACCTTAATATCACAATAGTAAAATCACAACAGCACATCTTTCTATGCGTCCATTCCCACATTGAACATAGTACATGAAATGCATGTATATCTTTTTTGTGCATCCCAGGAAACTGGTTACAATGCTGTGAGGTTCACTCCCTGCAGCCTGAGCAAGAAACGGAGGCCCTAGTCAAACAGTGGATGATAGAAATGTGTCTTAAGTCACAGAACTTCAGGTTGTTGTGATGGTGATAAAAGATGAGGATAGAAAATGAAGATAAACAGCAAAGCAGGAGAGAAAACGATGAAGGAGATGAGACATTTACTGTTAACAAGGGAGGCAAAGCCAGAGACACCTCATAATAAAAGTGGTTCACAGCAGTTTCCTGGTGTGGAGTCAACACTTCCTATTTAAATGTAATGACATCAAAGAATAATGGGACGGAGGAGAAGGATGACCAGGAAGTGTACTCACTGACTATACTAATTAACTGTTTAGCAGTAAATAAGTAAAGCAGGGTGAGTGAATTCCCTTCTTTCCTTATCAGCAGTATTTGAGTTGTTATAAAGTCCATTATGATGAGCTAACACATTTGCAATCTGTTTTTAATTTTATACTGGAAACATTGGCTTAGCGTTTGTCTCATTCTTTGGAAATGGCAGCTGGACTTAATTTTTATATGAAATGCGATTCAGAGTTTTGTTTTTATTGGGCAAAAGAATGCTGGGAATTATATTTTATGGACTTAAAAGGTGCATGTAGTAAATCTACCACAGTATGACTTAAAATTAAATGAATCCACAATTTGGAGTGGAGAGATGCATTGGAATGAGCTCAAAGAGTCATTAACACGGCCTAAGAATGTGTCCGAGCAGGTGCATTGTTGGCACATGCCCACTAGAGGCGGTAGAGAGCAAATGCCCTATTGACCAAACAAACCTGGCCTGAAGTCAGAGGTGCGGTTTTCTATTTGCCCGTCTACCAAATGACCCATTATAATATGAATCCACCAAGGGTTGAGCTCTTGGCATTTAAAGGGAATGTGAGATGGCACTCTGATTGGTTGACTGCATGTTAAACCAAAAACACAAACATGATTATTTTCTAGAAAGTGCAACCCTTTCAACCGTGTGCCTGCTGCATTGACCTTCCTCCCACATTAAAATGAGGAAATGGAATTTGAAAAAAAAAATGTACTTGCTCCATGTTGTTAAGACCAAGCGCTGAGATGGTTCAAATATAGCCCAGTAAGCAAACTATCTCACAAAGCATTTTCTCCATAACATATTTGGCAAAAAACTGTTGGGTCCTAACATTTTCTAGGGCATAAGGTTGATTTGGCAGGATCCATTTGCACCTCTACTTTTCACACCATCCGTAAACTATGCAGTATGAGAGGCTTTTAACCTGGCACTTTCATCCAGAGCAAATTATACCAACACACATTGTTCAATGGGAACAGAGGGGAAGTTAATCTGTAGGGAAAAATGCACTTAGGTAATTCTGGCCTCTAACTGGCACGTGAAAGTCTTATACATCATTCAATGATTTAATGAGTGTTTGATTTGTAACATTATGGGGTATAACCTTTATGTATTTTTTCACATTTCCTGTGGTAATTACATTATTGCACATTTGCCTTTTTATGGCCCTCCTTGCTTCCACCATCACACTATGTGTTGCATCGCTGAGTCAAAGTTGTGCGAATAGATTCGGCAGCACAGTTTGAATACCTTTTTTGGAAATTGAAGGGTTGATGATGATATGCTCATCTAATCATTTATGGATGTTCTAGTTACATTTCAAGGTGCTGTTTGTAATATGGCATGCAGCTCTGTGCTATGTGACCAATATAAAGTTTCCAACTGCCTGTTTCTGTTAAGTACACAGACACACCAGAGGGCAATGTTAATGTTATATCATCGTTGTCTCTGTTTACCGAACCACATACATTTTTTATTAGGTGGCCAAAAGGGGAAACTTTCATATCTTTTTTTTTACTATTTTAGTTAGATTTGTTTTCGCCCCAGTCCATTTGTTAACAGGATTGCAAAAAACTGAGTGGATTCTCTCAAAACTTGGTAGAAATGGGGGGGAATTGGGGCGAATCAGGATGAGGGAGCAGATTCTGGGATTTTTTTCCTCTTTCTTTGACAATGTGAGATGACAAGATGAGATTTTAAAAATTTCCCAGAGAAGGATGAGGAATCTTGAGGATTGGAATCCGGCTTATATTGGGGAATGATATTTATGATTGTGTGTAATTTAGCGCAGCTTTATTGAATTTAACTGACAGCTGGATCTTCCCTCTATTGAGTGCCATTCTTTTGTTTACTGTTTCAGGCTGTTTTGGGGGATTCATTATTATAATTTAAGCTCTTTTTTGGGCGCTTTGCTGAGTTTTATAATGTGTACACTGAGATGAAGACATGTTGAGGTGTCAGGTTGTTTGATCTATGTATTTTGAGGCACAGCAGGTTTTATATTGTCTACTGCAGGAGGAAGCGGCCTTTGAGTCTTTCTATGCCCAGCCCATATCTCTTACATCTCCACACTGTACGATGCAGCCAAGATTTCTTGGTGCGGGACACAGACACACACGCACACAGACACACATACACAGACGCACAAATAGCTCAACTAATTCCATCCATGTCAAATGTCAGGTAATGTTTAATGCCATTAGTCAGTGTGGACAAACGGGCTTTGCTTTAAATGCCATGTGAAAAAAATGTGTGTGTGTGTGTGTGTGTGTGTGTGTGTGTGTGTGTGTTCTTATCCCTGCAGAGTGGCAGCTATTCACCCTGACTCCCTCTGGCCAGGCCACTAACCTTTCAGAAAGGCCACCAGCATTGACAGCCCTCCCCACCCTGGCCTTTCTTCCTCCCTCAGTTTCTTTCTCTCCTTCCACCCCGCCCTTCTCAGCCTGGTTCATGGTTTTTCTCCTCTACTTCTCTCTTTTTCTCGCTGACCCCTGCTCGACCTATTCCCTCTCACTTTCAGCTTTTTTCCTCAATTAGGTCTTCCTCTGCATGCCAGGCCCTCAGCTGCTTCTCTGACCTTTTAACTCCTTGCTAATCTCCAGCTCCTCCTCCTCCTCCTCTCTCTGCAGAGACCTTCCTCTGTCTTGGCCTGCACAGGTTACTTACAGACAAACACTAAATGCTAAAACTACTGTTAAATTATGAAATGAATAACAACGATAAGACAAGTTGGTCTTGGAGAGAGCAAAATAAATGTGTACCCTCCAGAGAAAGGTTTGGAAACGAAGACAAAGTATCTGAATTTTGGAAAATGAAAGGCTCATAATAACTCCAACACTACCTATTTGGAAAGGTAACTAATACCAAGAACGACACCAAATATACTAATATACAACAACTAATTCAAATTGAACAAACAGACAACATATTAACAACCATCAAGTAACCTAAGAAGCTTAGCAGCAGAAATCCTTCAAAATAAAAGTCTGTACTTTGTACCATATACACAGCTCTTTCCAAGTGTACAATCTACTACATTTGTGTTACTGCATAATATGTGAGCTAAATCTGTGTGCCTGGCAAACAAGATAATCTGTTCAACCTGAATTAGTTCAACGCTTTTAATTCTGGCTCCTTTTGTCATGACACATGCGGAACAAGAAAACTGACTTCTGAGAAATGATTAACAAATGCAACTGCTTACAGCAGCTGTGCCACTCTCCCTCTCGCAAAGTTGATATTTTTCTCTCCTGAACTAAAAATATATACCTTTTTTTGCCCCATTTTTACCATCTGATTGTTCGTGACAACTTAGACTTAATGAGCTGACTGAGCTGTGATCCAGCGTATGACTGAGGCCGACAGACATGAATAAATCCTTCTATTTAAGTGATGAAACAGACGGGATATCTGCACCATTTAATCTGAAGATTTGCAACAATTACATATTTTTCATCAAACAGGGAGAGCAATTCAGATGATTGCCGATGCTTAAAATGGATAATGACCAACTACAAAGGACACACACACACACACACACACACACACACACACACACACACACACACACACACACAGACGGTCTTTAGAGGTAGAGAAAGCACATTAGAGGCTTACGAGTGCAAGCCTGGGCCAACAAGTCATAGGTGACAGAGACAAAGTAACTCAGGCTGACAAATGATGTCTGAGGTTGACACAGTACATGTGAGGAAGCACATGATAGCTGAGGCTGACAAAGTATTGCTGAGTCTGGGAAAGAAGGAGCTGTTGTGACAAATGACAGCTGAGTCTGACCATCAACAGATGAGTTTGGAAAATCATAGTGACAAAGCCGGACCTAATGAATTGCTGCTGAAGCTCATGGATGTTGAAAATTCACTCATTATTCCCTCGACCACTATGCTGATGGAGGAGTGCGTGAAGTGTTTGAGTCCACAAAACACTTAAGGAGTTTCAGGGGTAAACAGTGTTGCAGCCAAATCCAATCCAATTGAAGTAAATGGTGACCAATTCGGCAAATGTTAAGAAAACCAGGAAAGGCCTCCATAATGCCAGATATTATGGAGATATTACCAATTAGGTTTTTTAATATATATATATATATATATATATATACATACATCAGCCAATACACTTCTAAATGCCTAATATCGGTATTGGCGTTGGCCCTTAAAATTATCTTATCAACTGATAAACTGTTATAATCCAGTTGATTTAAAAAACTTCTTGTTATTTAAGAATTAAAATGACTAAAATCAAGAATAAAAGCCAAATGCTGACTCCATAATCTTTCTCACAATATAAAAGGTATTTAGAACAACCAGTAAAAAAGCACTTCAAACTGCCAGTAAATAGATACAAAAAAGTATTAACCTATTCATACATATATATGTGAAACTCATTACTGAATATTCCACAACCAAACCTTCAACAAATACTAACTAAATGGAGCATGTTATTCAATACATATGTCGTAATTTTTCAGAGACATTACCTCGTGCATGAATGCTAAGTGCAAAATTAAGACATATATAAAAAACATTAAGCCTACAAACATGAATATATATATATATGTATATATATCACGTACACTATTGCCTAAACCAACCAATATATTGCTTAAAACCCCCACTGCAACGAACAACGAGTTTGATGTGACAAAGGTTAAGTTTTCCTTTTTTTTTTGTTTTTAATCAGACCTTGACACTGCCTGATTTTGTCACGTTTCTGTTTCTCTAAACAAGCAGTAAAAACAGAGGAGCCCCTTACCCAAGTACACAAGTTGATTGTAGTGCTTAAATAACCTTGAGTTATGTAATGATGAACAGCAGCCATGAAGACTGGTGCCACACAAAGCACATCACTTACATTGCTATCACACTCTTCCTACACTGGCTCCCATGTTGCTATTGGTAACTGCGACAGATGGCTGATGGATTGCAATTGTGATGAAGGTCCCTGGAGGTGCGTGCTATCAGCCAGGCGACGATCCCACCAAAGGCACAATCCAAAGAGAGAATAAATCTGCAAGGGAAGAGAAGTCCTGTCTCCCCTTCTGTCCCATCCTCCCCCTGTATGTCTGCACTCATCCTCATCACTATCATCATCACCATGTCCTCTCAGTGGAGGCCAGTGATGTCATTGCCGTCCTCACTTTTACCCATACAGACAAAAGCCAGTAATTCTACAGTTTCACATCATTGCACTTGAGGTGTTTGGCTGATGAGTAACTCACGGGGAAGGCAGCGTTCGACCAAGATTCAGGACATGATATTAATTGGCCATTACAGTAGGATGTGTTGGGTTGAATATGCACTGAGCACTTAGCTGCAGGACGACATGATGCTTTATAACAAGTACTTCAACCAGGGGTAAGTTTATGTTAATCTCCTTAATGCTCATAATTCTGATACATAAAAAGTGGTACATCCCAATGATGAAAAGTCACTGCTATTATCAAAAAGATGTGGGAGATCGAGTTGCATGATATGAGGTATGTTACAACTGCAGTATTACATACTGACATGATTCAAATTATGGGTTGTGAAATCTACACTGTATTTTACACAAAAGCATCACTGCAGCCAATTTAGTCCGGTGCAAATGGGATTTAAAATGGTCAAACTATCTCTTAATCACGCGAAACATAATGAGAGTCTTATTGAAAAGTCTTAAAGCTGAGCCAGCCTCAGGTCTTTATCTGTTTTGTTTTAACTTGAGATTCATTTTTATTTTTTTCATTATTTCGTATTGCTCCCAGATTCAAGCTATTATGACTCGGTGATAGTATTGATAATATGACCAATAGGAACCAGAGGTGTGGACTCGAGTCACATGACTTGGACTCGAGTCAGACTCGAGTCATGAATTTGAAGACTTTAGACTCGACTTGACAAAATGTAAAGAGACTTGCAACTCGACTTGGACTTCAACATCAATGACTCGTGACTTCACTTGGACTTGAGCCGTTTGACTTGATAAGACTTGCTCCTTTCCCCAAAACACAAAGATTAAAAAGTATGTTATTAAGGAGCGCTCTGTATCTGTCATCGTGTTTGTGTGCGTCTGTGTGTGTGTGCAGCGCCGCCGCTCCAACACGCCCACTACGCGCTGTGCGTCGGGCACCAAGTCCTGAGGGGGCACCAAAAAAAAGCAACTGAAAAATTATCATAGTTATAATAATTATGTAGCCGAGCGTTTGGTTGTATCATAAGTCCGGCTTCAGCCGACAAAGGACACGAGAGCAGGTCATGCGCTCGGGACAGCACACCTGTTTATTCTCCGTTCATTTTACAACTTCACTCATCACAGCACCCACTTCCTTTAAAACCCCCTTTCAAAATAAGAGTCACTACCAACAACCCACTTAAAACCGGAAATACAAATCAACCCTCAACAATAACGTCATTAAATAAATTAGCTTACAATTATAATGCCGATATTATTTCAGTATAGAAATATTAGGTACCTTTTAGCCATGTATATCACAAAAAAGGCAGAACAAGAGATATATTAAATTGCTCAAAAAAAGTTAAAGAAGATTGACTATTCTTGTTTGTACTTATTGATGATTATTTAATGTAATCATAGAGGAGTTATGCTTAGGCCACCAAAATTGCTCGCAGCGGCACTGGGTGGAATCATACTACGTCCCCATCGTGCAGAAATGACTGACAGACTTTTGGCCAATTTGGTCTTTTGCAAATGCAATTCAGCATAGGGCCCTGACATATAAAAATCACAACCCTGTTCATTGTTATGTTCAAGTATTTGTTATGTTTCTCACATGTACACACACACACAGACAATATGAGGTAAGATAAATGAGATGAGATAAACACAGGACAGGACAGAAATGTTCATGTTCATGTATTTGTTATGTTTCTCACATGTACACACACACAGACAATATGAGGTGAGATAAATGAGATGAGATAAACACAGGACAGGACAGAAACTGCTGTGGAACTAGTTAAAATGCAAAATACAATGTTAGCACTTTTGTACAAATAATTACAGTTGCACTTGTTTTTTCAAATGTGTTCATTCTGTAGGAGTGGTTTAAAATGAAGAATATTCTTGCAAAATATGGGTTAAATGTTAAAAATGACTGGTTAATAGTGCAATAGGGAAGTGCAATGTTGGCACAATTTTTTTCTGTAATTTCAATTGCACTTGTTTTAATAAATAAATAAATACAGATTTTAAAAGCATACATGATCTGTGTAAATATATTATTACTCAGTGATCAAAAGGACTCGAAAAGACTCGAAACTCAAACTGCAGGACTTGGACTTGACTTGAGACTTGTCAGTCTTGACTTTGGACTTGACTCAGGACTTGCCTGTCTTGACTTGGGACTTGACTCGGGACTTGAGGGCAAAGACTTGAGACTTACCTGGGACTTGCAAAAAAATTACTTGGTCCCACCTCTGATAGGAACTAGTGCACAACTATGAAAATATCTCCCCGGTTGAGTGAAAAGTCAGTTTCAACACAAGAGAAATGCGGTCTTACCATTTACAACTCCAGTAATCAGAGATCATTGGTTCAGGTTTGCCTGTTTTCTTGTCTTCTGTCTCATTTAGTTTGTGACGATTCAACTCAGGATTCCCACTTAATTTGACAGTGATATATTAACACATAAAAATGCTGCGAAGAGGAGCTTTATCTTTACCTAGGGAACAGCATATGGGCAGACATTAGAAAAAAAGTCGAGAGGAGGCAGTCATAGGATTTGAAAGTCTAACATCATAATATACTTTATGGAACACATTTTACACGTGTACAATCACACATATAGCGCACCACTGTCCGGATCAGGCAGGATTGCAAAATGCATTACGATGCGTTGCTAAATTGAGCCACGGTAACAACACGGTAACAGCTTTCCACTCAATTTGCAGCAGCAGTAGCACATTAACCTGTCGTAGTGATGGAGTTGCTTTGCCTCACGTCCTGGTCTTTCTGTGCGTAATTGGCAAAGCTTTGTTCAACTTCAACAGGATCCTTCAACTCAAATGTCCCCATCCTTCACCCCAGTCTTCACAACCATTTGGACTATGACGATGCAGTACAAACAGTGGATCTATCAGCTGAGTGGTGGCTATCTGGTGGGGCTGTCTTAAGCTTGTTGCTGCAAATGTGAACGGGTGGGTGGGTTCCTTTATCTTTATGTGAGAAGGTAGGTAGGTAGATGAAAAAATGATTTCTATTCTATCAATTAGATTATAACAGTAAATGTATTTTGAATCTGGATGGTGGCTATCGGGCAGGTGTGAGACTTTCCCAGTGGAGATGAACCCCTGCTCATTGAAATTACAATGTAGGAAAATCTGGATCTGCTAGCACTGAAGCTCATTCTGCAAGTATGAGGGCATTAGCTGGAGGATGATATATAAGTGTTATAATGAAGACTGACACTTAAATTCAATCAAACACCTTATTCCTGTCAGGCTTGCTTGCTTCCAACAGATTTCCTTCAGCCTCATCCTCACCCAGGCTCCTGGAATCTCAAGCCAGGCACACTGCTCGAATGCCAATCCAAAACCAGCCTGCCTTGATCCTGTGTGATAGCAAAGGCAAGTTGGAAGATCAAGTCCATAATTAGGGGAGGTTCAATTGCCAGACTGCAGTAGTCTCCATTCCCTCAGGATAAACCCATATTTCTTGATGTCACAAGGTTTGGAGGGATGGCCACAATGCAATAATTTGCTCTGCTGCCCGAAACCACTTTAGCACAGATCAGCACCAGCATCCAGCTATCAACCAGGTCAGGAAGTCTGATACTCTTCCAAAAAACTCCCTTCCAGGACCTATTCTAACAAACGATCACAAAATGTTATTGGCACAGACAAAACTGAATCCATCGCCCTATGTCCCACGTTCTCAGCCACCCAGTCTAAAAAATCCACGTTAGATGCTTTAGTGGATTGGAAAGGACACGAACCAGGAGACAGGTGGTGGTTTCCCCACCAGGACCTCTTGGAAGCCTTTGTAGTCATGGAATCTCACTGCAGCATCCAGATAAGCCTGGTGGTCATCTAGTGATGTCCATGGGGAGGTGATTATTAACACAATCGTGACTTTTTGCTGTCCTGGCTCCTAAACGGTGGAACGAGCTCCCCATTGACATCAGGACAGCAGCAAGTCGACACATCGTCCGCCGCAGACTAAAGAAAGAGCTCTCCTAACTACACCTGATGTCTAATTTTAGTTGCAAATATATATGCCACTTAAATGTAGCACTTGTGGTTTGGCTTTCTTAAAGCAAATTGTACTTACTTGACTCTTGCTGTTCTGGGTTTGTGCACTTATTGTATGTCACTTTGGATATAAGCATCAGCTTTAAAGTCTGTCGTAACCTCTCCATTAGCTTTTGTCTTGCACTGATCAGACGTTGCACTCAGGATTTCATTGCATTATCTTGTACAATGACCAGATTCTTGTTTCAATCACAGCGCTAGGGAATGTTCCATCCGGCTCTTATCGCCTTGAGTGAATTAATCTCCATTTTCATCACAAATGGTAACCTGTATCTCTTTTTTTATGATCATCACTCACTTGCCAGACCTCCCGCCTGCTTCTGCTACAGCCAATAATTGAGCCAACCTCTGCAAGCAATGCCTCCCTCCTCATTCCATGTTCACGCCAACCATACTTCCTTGCTGCCCTTCTTCGCCCTTGTTCCCACCAGACCCACTTCCCCTGCTGTCCACCTCAGTTCCAACTCAATAAATCTTTTTTTCCTTATCTCTCCACACTCCAGCCTTCTTTTGAGTCCCTTCTGAAACCATAGCATCTTCAAAATAAAAAAAAAACAGTGCTTTCCTGCACCTATTTAGATAATGTGTTGATTTGTACCTTTCTAAACCAAATAGGCGGAAAACAGACTCAATCAAATTGTGTTTTTCAAAAGTGAAAATAGATTGGCAATATTATTATTTTCTTCAACTAATACATATTAAAAAAATAGAAGGAAATGGACACATTTCAATTTTCTACAACTTAAAAACAGAAAACAGATAATTAACTACAACGATTGTGATGGATTGATGTTTCAGAAATTCACAAAGTGAGACTTAAAATTCATCAATTTTTACAAATAATTTGGGGAAACAACCCATGCTTGATCACAAAACACTTTGCTCTGTGTTAGTTTTGCAATGATGCATATTCTGGACAAGCAGCCGGTGACAGTTCATCCAGCAGCAGTATTGACATTAGCTGCTGGTAGGAAATTGCACCTCTGAATCACCCATCTGAAACAGCCCACAAACAGCTCAGAGCTACGGTGGAGCAGCTCATTTGATTTTGCTCATATTTTTGAAAGACAGCCTTGGCAACAGCACGTGTGAATCTTGCATCGCAATTTCCACTGCCAACAAATAACCTCTCAGCATATGCAGCACTATCAGGCATATTTCATAGTGTCTACATACCAGAAATATATGTACACTCCAACATCATCAAAAAGGCAATAAAGTCCGGAGATTGTTGACTCACCAGAGGAACTATAGCAGGAGTTAAGGAGGCAGGCAGAGCAGTATCACCAGGAATAGGACGACTGCCTCTTCCATGGGTTTTGCTCTGCTCGGAGGCAGCGGCGCTGTTTGTATGAGCGTCGCTGAACAGCCCTCCCTCTTTCGCTTTCTCTCTCCTGCTCTGCCTGCACCACCATTGTTCCAGCTTTCACAGTCAGATGTTTCAACGTGGACTGGTAGCCTAGAGGAAGCTCTACAAGGCTGCCCGATGCAGACAGCTGAGCCAAGCAGGCATGTGTGCGCGGGTGTCAGAGGGAAGATGGCTTCTGAATTCAGCTCCACTGCCTTCATGGGAATGACACAGGGGATTGTCATCTCTTCTTCTCTTCAGCAAACAGAATGCAAGGCATACACAAACGCACATGTACTTCTCTTGCCTTCAACCATGCTCTAACTTATAAATACCTAACAGCAAAGGCTCATTCAAATTATGTTTTTCTTTGACATAAAGTCAACAATTGCTGGGGGGTATTATCTACTACCATCTAGGGCTGGGAAATTATCTCCCAATTCCTATCTATCACAGAAATGGGTGACAATGTAATGTGTGTTGCAATTTGTACCCATTGCACATTTGATACTACGGCATCATTTAGCAATTTTGTCTAAAATAAGAAAAGGTTGAATTATACATTTCTAGACGCTGTAGCCTATATCATGACTCATATTTGCAAACGAATGCACCGCAGCATCACTGAACCTTTGACTCTCGCTCTATCTCTCAGCCCATGCTAATGAAACATCTGTCATTAGTAATACCTCTGAAGAGGTCAGTGTTCTAAATGTTCTAAATTAAAAATTTAATATAAAGGTAAGGTGCTGTTATCATGAAATGAATCATTGTAGAACCATTGATGCTTTTATTCTTAGGCATTAGCAATAAACCTGCAGCGTTCAGGCACCGTTTGAACAAATCATCCACTCTCTAAATTACTTGCTGATGCAGGCTACAAGACGAGCTCTCAAGTCAACTTTTAGCTGCTAGTTATTAAACTACCACAGCGTAAAACAAATACTAATTATAACAACACTAACAGCATCTGCAAACAGAAACAGTGCAAATATCAACTCGCTTGCCAGAACACGTTGTGCCCCATGGTCAGAAACAGGATTTGTGTTACTACATCTCTTGGAGTTTAGGCAAACTAAACTCCAAGAGACCAAGCGGTCTCGATTAAGCCTCTCCCATCCTCCATGTGCAACATCACAGAATAGGTTTGCCTACAAAGAGGATTACGGGAGATTAAAATTGCAGCTCAGGTGTGAAGATGTAGTTTTGTGATGCTCGCTGTCGAGCTTCTGTTCATGTTTGAAATATGCAGAGCAGCTGTGAAGATCTGTGTCATTTTCTTCTCTCATACAGCTTTACTAACTTTTTATCAGGAGAGAGAGACTCCTGTCTGGGTGATGAATCTGCTCGGGGTGTCCTGCCTCAGTGCCTTCATGTGTTTTTGCAACTGAAAATTGTTTTCAGCTGTGAAACGAGTTTTGACTTCTCGTCGGCCGCGTGATCCAGACGGCTATTGCCGGCTTTTCCTTTAGTGTTTTTTTTTTTGTCACTTGGCTATTTCCAGAGCAAGATGTCGCACATGTGACGCCTTTAAAATTCAAAGAATGCATCACTCATCAAACATGTATAATGTTTGCTGAGAGCTGGAACCGTACAAACATGCAGGAGAGGTAACCCACTGCCTCTCCAGAGTAGAGTATTGGAGGCTGAACATTAGCATTCTTTTGATTTGATTTGATTTTATTTGGACATGGACATGATAATGTCATTGGACGAACCAGATGCATTGTTTACAGTGTATTAGTGTATTGTTTACAGTGTATTAGCATAAATGCTAGTTTACAACACCTGTCCAACACCTGTTTTAACGGAGTTTTGTTAGAATGTTGTTTAAAACAGTTTCAACTGCATTTCCAGTCTGCTCCGCTTTGACTATGATTAATGCAATCCCATAAGAGTGGTTATGTCATCTCTTTCTGCAAACTTCCTATACGCTGTTTTAATTAGGGCCCCTTTTAGTTAGATAACCAAAAGAACAAGACAGTGAATTTAACAAAATTCAACTAAATAAGGGTACAAAAAATACCTCCCAGGGGATTAAGTGGTCCTTAGTGGCTGCTACTTTACTTTAAGAGCCTTTGGGGGGAAAAGATGCATCACTAAATATATTTTTCAGTCACACTCAGAGATAGACGACGATCAATAGAAGTCAGAAACAGCTGAAAGATTGGTTCTGAAGAAGGTGGAGCATTAGGTTTATCTTATTAAGTGTCAGCTTGGTTCATGGATTTGGTCTTTCGTCAAACCATTTTATCAATTTGACGTGGAGATGTTGGAGAGTAGAAAGACAAACTTGATTTTATCATAATCAAATGTGGTTTCATTTAGTGAAAGTAGTTTGCTGCAGAGACTTATATGCTGTTCACACACATGGACCCAAAAGCCTGTGACAGTGATCTGCTGCTATTGTCGACGATATAATAAACTTCATTGCCTTCATCCCAAATGCAGACCCTAAATGCTGTAAGGTATTTAGGTAAGATAGAAGGGAAAAAAACGATCAGTGAACATGTTCCTTTTGTGTAGACGGCTATAGAAGCTATAGGTCAGAACAGAGTCCAGCCAAAGTAGAGCATGTCAACTACTTGCTCAATGTAACACATCTACAGAGAGGTGGACTAATGTCATAAGGCCTAAAGCACCAGACCATAAACATATCAAAACTTTCCAAAAATCACAATTTGAAATTAAGTGTCAGTGTTACAAGATTGTTGCTGAGTTGAAGAAGTTAGGATTTACACAAGCTGTTTTTTATTATTTTTAAAATTAAAGGGAGCTACTATTTTGTGATTTGAACAAAATAATGCGACTCTATAAATGCCTTTTTTGTAGTGTGCACCACTATCCCAATTAGTTTTATGCATAGCTTGGTCTCTCTTGAGTGTGTCCAGTAAGACCACATTTTAACACTGATGTCTTCAGACTAAGGGGAATGACTCTTCCTAAGAAATTATTATTTTCACGCAAACTCCAACTTCTCGTTTGGTCCTTTTGTTACTTTTGCGGTTTTTTAGAGATTTGCTGTGGAGTATAGAGATTTGGCTTAAATCGAAGAAGTGACGTTAGAGTTTAAAGCAATGCTTTGACGAATCAATCCAATCTCACGGTCCAGGTAGTCTTTTCTTTTTCCAGATATTTTCCCAAATCACACAGACTCTATGCTCAATGACTTGATGCCCAACAAACTGGAGATCTTGCCAATATGCATTCCTTGTAGCTGCCAGGATCCCACCCACGGCATCCAGGACCTAGACCATAAACTTCGTCCCCTACCTCTGAAACAGCATCCAGACAGAAGAATCTAATCTTCTAACCAGATCACACAATCGAATTAGGTGCTGTGAACATACTGGTACTCCAAATCCCCCAAACCAACATTAAAAACGAGACTATAATAGCTAATGAGCCTGCTTGCTAATCGCTCCATATAAGTGAATAGCTACTATGACCCAATCAGCTGCTCATGCTGACCCTGAGGCATTTGAGTTAACCCTGACCGTGGAAAAAGCAGCCTCAGCTATTTCTGGAGCATTCAACATAATTGCATTTCATATTCATCTTAAAAATGAGCTCCTCTCTTATTTATAAGATTGAGAATAAAGATACATTTATTCTAATATATTTTAAGAATTTCTTGTGGTTTTGAATGCAAGATTCGGCCATACAGAAGAAGTACGTTTGGATGTAATAAGAACTGACACTTAGGAATGCTCTCTGCAAACTAAGATAAAAGATTCTGCCCTTTAGAAATGTGAAACATCCTTATGAGAATGTGAAAGAGATAATAAAATTACAGTGCTAGTTCATCATTTAATATGACAAAATGTAAAACCTTTTAAAGGTTGCATACTCTCCTTGCTGTGCTGAGCTAAATTTGCTGTTTAGCAATATAACTTTTTTTTTATCTTCAAGCTTGTTTTTCCTCCCATCTCACTCCTCCTCTATTTCTTGCCGCAGGATCTTTGATGTTGGGATCTTTTCTCCTCACCTTATCCTTTACATCTCAAATGAAGAATACATTGAGAGTCTGGAATAGTATCTCAGGTGCCATGGGATATGGAAAAGAAAGTGTGTGTTTCTGCAAGATTTTGGCTTTTCTCAGTTCCAAGCAACCCTGGATAGAGAAATGCATCACTGAAGAAGAGACAAAACAGCGGTTAAACACACAATGTGTGTGTGTTGGAAGGCTAGTACAGACGACATTGTTCAGTGACCAAAATAGTCAGATATTCTAGTAGTCTGAAGTACCGTTGCGTTTTTCTGCTTCCATTTCGTCAAGACTGGTAAAAGGCGAGTGGCTGAGAAGCTGTTTCATCGATAAAAGTTGCACTCGGGGGTTCAGAGGTTGGTGTAATGTAATGAGTTTGGCCTTTCAAAGGGCACCTTGCACTTAGGCGACGGTGCGACACTGAATTGAGCACATATGGTGCATTAAGGAAAGAGGCCTGAGCCTGAGCAGTGGGAGGAAGTGGCAGGTAGAGGGGACATTGAGAGTGAAAACACATCACCCGTGATATTGGCGTTCAAATGCAGCTACATGAAGAGCAGAGAGGATATGTGTGTTTTGGGGGCAAACGTGCCACAAGAAAACTAAACTCAAATACACAACAACACAAACACACGTGAAGCAGTCTTGAGTAGTAGTAGAGCACTTTACGCTCCAATTTGTCCAGGGGAGAGCTTGTCTTTAAAAGCCAGCATCTGGTGCTGTAAGATGGAGACTGTTGACCTGAATTGGCTCCTCTTGAAACCTCCCAACTTGTGAACAGCTAGTTTAACAGAAATTTGAAATTAGGAGGGAACAATTGCATGTCGCGTCAAATTAATCATTGATTGAAATTTAGTGAAAAATTCAGAGGAAATGGGAAAAGGCTTTAAAAATGTATTTTCTTCTAAGGAAAATCAGACACAGAGAACACAGCGTCTCACAAATTTCAAACTCATCTGGAGCTGCAAGAAATAATTATTTTTCATTGCTTATTATCTTTCTTTCATTAATAGTTCATGAAATACAGAATAATGTAAATCATAGTTTCCACAGGTCAGGAAAAATGATTTGAAATGAATAGTTGCCATTATTGGATTATAAACATTGAATTATTTTGGGAATCTACAAACAAATCATCATTATCAAATAAACAACATTATCATAATAGAAAATTAGAAACCAAATACTGTAATTCATCTCAAACCAAAAAAGATTAAAGCAGATTTTTTTTTTTAAAGTACCGGGACGAAATCACGATATTGGAATGCACAATGTTTATTTTTGGCCTCTAGGGGTCTCCAAATCAAAATGATGAATGAATATTTAGTTTGGGGAAATGCGAAAGCAGCGCGGGATAATGGGAGCTGTTGTCAGCAGTCAGCCTCCCCTGGTTAGAATTCCTTCAGCGTGAAATGGTTCCGGAGGTACTTAGCTGGAGCTTTAATATCCTCTACCCTCTAGTTAACAAACTGACCCACAGATTAAATCAAGTATATACTAATAAAGCAGCTTCATGTTAAAAATCTGTGTTTCCAACAATACAATACATCTCTATATTTTTGCCAGTAAGAATTAAGACCTTACAGACCACAATACACAAAGCAAAGATTTGGGTTGACTTTGCAAGACTACAAATGTGCCTCCATGTCTTTTTTCTAGTATTTTTGTGTTTAGGTTGCTTTATGTTCCTAAATGAAATCTAAATTTGACCCATCAAAGTGTGTTTGCAGGTATTGGAGGGAACAAAAATGATGTATGAAACCATTTGCGTCTCCATGGAAATTTCATTTGGGTCACCATTATTTGAGGGTGAGCCAAAAAAAGTTTGAAAATTAAAAACATCCGGAGGTTCATAGCTAGACAGGGTTTCATCAGGAGTCCACATCCACTCCTTGAAAGCACCAGGTTTTGATAAGGAATGTAGAAGTAAGAAGAACGTATGGAATTAAAAATACGTTGCCTCTGATGCGTTGATTTTGTCCACAGCAAGTACAACAATGTCATAGAGGGCAATGAAAGAAAAACGGTGTGTGTTCAGACTAAACATGAGTTTTTAGGTGGCTATGTGATTAAATACAACATCAATACATAGAGGTGAGTGGATGTAAAGATTTCAACTCGCTCTAGGTGGCGCTACACTGTGGAAAAGACGCACGGACACAAATTCTAATGTGTGCTAAGCTTGAAGAGACAATGAACGTACCGAAACAAAAAATAGAGAGCGATCTTCGGGAAAGAACGTTTTGCAGCCAGAGTGTAAACACATGCTCCCAGTAGGTGCATATGTTTCCAGCAAGCTTATACGTGTACAGCTAGTAAACTGGGACAAATGACACAGCAAAAAGTCCAGCAGTGAGGTTGGTGCAAGTAAAGCGAGGAGGTACACCTTTAATCCTCAAGCCCCTCAAAGGTCAAACACATTACCTACCGGGAGTAGCTCAGTATATCAGTGCTGCCACCGTCCTCTCAGGTCTCCGCTCGGAGGCCTCCCGGACACACACCTACTCGTGTGTGGGTGTTGGTGGCAGCGAGCCACTTGGCTCTGCTCTTCACACACATTAAGTGTATTTCAGGGCTGTCATGCTTGATTCACCTGACATAGACAACAGGTAAATTGTCCTCTGTGCTCACCGGAGTGTGAGAGAGAGAGTATGGGAGAGAGAGCGTGGCAGCTGAAGTCACCTGTGTGCAAAATGGTTAAAACAGAATTTTTAACAAGGACACTCCAATGCATGCATCCATCTCACTTCCTACACTGGGTTTTACAAGGTCTGCACTGTGATTACAGAGGTGCTGAATTCACTTTAGTTCAGTGATGGACATTTTAATGGATGTCTCATCAGCTGTTTATTGAAGGTGCAGGATGTTATGTGTAGTAACTACCCTTGTATAGAACAGGCGGCTCCGAATCCTGTGAAGAGCTGGAGAGGGTCCCACATGATGTAACGTTACAACGTGGTTATTAAGGTACCGAAAGGAATCAATTCTAAAATACAAGGACCTCCATACAGAAAAGCCCTTTTCCACACTATCACATGAATCTTAGTCCACAATGGAAAACCCACTTCTCGCACATGACCTTTCATGTACACTAGGCATATGCAGCAAAATGTTTTCCCCAAAGATTGTAGCTGACCTTTTAGGTCGGCCTTAACACACTCATGTATGTTAAAATGTGACAAAAATGGAATTGTGATGGTATGATTAACAGCTGAGACTCAAGATTGGCCAGGTGAGGGTATCTGCAGGACCTTGACACCATGGCTTCATTCCCGGATCACTACTGGGCAGAATCTAGCTCCAAATGAGGTTACAAGCACAAGATGGTAGAACCATATCCGGGATATTTTAGATTTATTTTGTCACAGGAAGTGAAGTCATTGATCATCATTAATTGTTCATTGGTTGAAACATCGATTCATCCATCCATTATCTAGACTGCTTATCCTCTGAGGGTGGTAAGGGGGGAGCTCGAGCCAATCCAAGCTGACACTGCACTAGAGGTGGATTACACCCTGGACATACAGAGACAAGCCACCATTTATATTCACATTAAAAGCTATGGATGATTTAGAGTGTCCGGTCAACATAACCACAATCTGTTGGTCTTTGGACTGTGGGAGGAAGTGTGGTATTGGGGGGAAATCCACACAGATATGGGGACAACATGTTTCCTGGTGCTGCTGCCCATCACTGGCACGGACTCAGATATTAGAAGGTTGATTGATTTGTCTACTGACGGAAAATGAATGAGAACGAATTTGCCAAGAGATTAATTTACAATGCAATTTCCTTAATGCTAAACTTTCATTGGTTTTCTCAGCCGAGATGATCAGCTGAGATGTATGGCTGCAGCAAATGAGAGCAAAGGGCAAAGGCTGTTATCTAGTGAAAGAAGAAGAGGGATGTTAACATTGGTTTTGTATCTGCGAGAGAAATAAATCAGCACAGTGCATTTCTGTGAAGGGAAATGAGAGGTCAGGACTAATGTGCAGCACACGTGGTCCAGCTCTGTGAGTGTTTATGTGTCGGTAGCACATGGTGGTCTTTCACATCCAGCTCGAGCAGACATACATAATGAACTCTCTTATGAAGGTACACTAATGGTAACAACAATATTACCGATATATGCTTAACTGACTACTCAGAGTATTACGTACAGAGAGTCAGCAGATCACCCTACTCTCAAAAATCTCAACTTTTTTAAGCATAAAGTAATTTTTGTCACATTCTGCAGGGCAGTCAATTTAACCTAAATGGACCTACAGTCTTTTGACATCCACAAAACATCTTATTCAGATTATGAATGAAGGACAGGGAGGACAGGACCTACGAATTCTAGGGGCCCTCAAACTCAGTCTACTATATTGCAGTCTGATACCTCTTTTCACAAAAATGTGTCTCTCAGCTAAACCCGCCAAAAAGGGAATTAACTAAATTTGCCATCGAGAAGCTCGACTTTTTTACCCCCCCTGTGCATCATGTCTGACGTCAACTGAGGTGCTCTCTCACCTCGCAGTGTGCTAAATGAACACTGTCACCCATGTGTCAATTTGTAATCAGTGCCAACCGGAGCTGTCTCCTGAAGAGTCAGCTGATCCCAGAGAGAATGTCTTTTGTAACCATGCCCAATGTAGACAAAGGCCAGATGTTAGCAAGTGTTAATCGTTTTTTTTTTAACAGTGGAAAGGGGAGCTTTATACATATTTGAATTCCACTAAACTAGATCCCAATCTACCTTCAACATTTTTCAACCATCTTTGCGTGATCTCCAACTTGCACTTAGAAGCTGTAGGACAAAATGTTACTATTGTCAAGACGTAATGATTCCAATTCACATCTTACCACAGTTCATACATTCAAACTTCGGTCTTACACAGTTGGCTTGACGGCGTGTGGACCACCTTGCACAGACATGTAAGTCTCCTGCAGTAGCTGTCTCTGTCTATCACCTACATTTAAAACCACTGTGCACCAGACCAGATCACCGGTCTGTTTCAGTTTAATTGTCCCTCGGGAAAACACTGAACTTTGGAACTCTGCCCTCTGTCTAAATGGAATGAAAAACAGATGATTTTAAAAGCTGAATGTGTCAACCCACTGACTCTAAATCTGTAAGTGCATGTCTTTGATTGTCTCTGATGCTGTATGTACGTTTAATATGTCTTGTTAAGTATTTTATTTAAATCATTCCTGTATTCTAACGCATCCCTTGCAAAAGGGATGTTCCTCTCAATTTAATCCGGATTCAGTTAAAAAAGTGCACCATAAAGCGCTGTGAGCTGACTAGAAAAGCATTATATAAAAACAGACCATGTATGACTCTTGATTATGCAAACTACGGGCGGCTGTGGCTGAGGGGGTAGAGCGGTCATCCTCCAATCAGAAGGTTGGCAGTTTGATCCCAAGTCTTTCCCGTCTGCATTCTGAAGTGTCCTTGGACAAGATGCTGAACCCCGAATTACCCCCCATAGAATAAAACAAGTGCTGCTGATAGATGCACTGTATGAATGTGTGTGTGTGTGTAAATGGGTGAATGGCAAACTGTACTGTTCAGTGCTTTGAGTGGTCATCAATTGAAATTTGTTCTTTTATGTTGGGTTCAAGTAGTCGCAGTGATTTACTATTGCATAGAAATTTAATTGAGGGATTCTCTATTAATAAAAGGTTTTCATAATGCTATTACATTGGTCATTGATAAGACTATCTGCCTGGCAAACACTCAAATCCTTCAGAGTACATGTCGCCAGTTTCTAACGCAGACATATAAATGTTTTCTCAAGCCCCGTAGGCTGAGATCAGCCTGGTTATCATGACATAACCCAGCTCCATATGTCCTGCAGAGTAAAAGAAGACTCTGTACCATTGTTTTCACCATCCACTGCACTATTCACAAAACGCTTGTCAAGACCCCCCCAGGTGCTAATACATAATCTGTAAACTGAGAAAATACAGAACTGAGTTAATGGGGGCCCAGCAGCTCATTTTCCCTGGATAGATCTGATCCTATAACGGAGCCCTTACATCACATCCTACAGCATGTGTGTTGCTAATTCATGATGGTTCATTATCGGCCAATAAGTTCACTGTAACTACACTCATGTCCACATCTGTCACAAAAAAAAAACACAACAACCTCTGACACTTCCTTTGTGTTGCTTGGCAACAAAGGCAGAATCGGCTTGTGTGTACAAAAGGATTCGTGGCTCCCTTTGGATGCTTCTCTCAGAGCTGGGCTAAGGGCAGCAATTTGATAGCTCCACAAGGGAGGATAGGAGAGGAGGAACAGTAAGAACATGGCTGGGGATGTAATTGCTGCAAAGTCAATGTGAAGTAAATCTGTTCTTCAGCCTCCATTATGCTTATGATGCTGCCGGCAGAGCTGGCTAGTGGAAACATGTCACTCATTCATGTTTATCTGTGAACGGTGTAATGTACAACCTATTTAATAATGTGACGTTCTGTTTGTATGCAACGAATCCAGGTAAGTGTGTTCCAAACTACCTTTTCTGCGTGCAGCCGCCAAAATGCACCTTAAGGCACCATGAAATGCATTACCTACCATAAAGGAAGACAGTGACTTTAGAAGAAACAAAACAAAATTACTATATCATTACTTCGTCCATTTACAACGTTTTTTCCGAAAAAGTTTGAGCCAGTTTCTTGACTTGTGTAGAGCGTTTTGTGACGAAGAAATAATTTCCTGCACGAAATGGGACGGTTCATGCAATGAAATGTATCTAATGGGAAAAACAAATGCACCGCCTTCAGGCCTGATTAGCATTTTGTGCAAAACTTTATTTAATGACAATTAATCCATGCATGAAATGTCATGCTACGGAAAAGGACTAAATACATTGTTCTGCACAAGATGTCAGATGAGGAGCCTGTTTCTGTGACTAAATATGATCATTTATATAAGCATTAAACTGACAGAGACCTTCAGACTTAGTATGATTGCTGTAGAGCCGCCAGACTTGATAAGGATGATGGGTCATAAATTATAGTATTTCTATGACAAAGTCCCCCAATGATTTGAACCTGGTTGTAAGAGTAATCTGGTAAACCAAGGACGCATCAGGTCTGTGGACTTGACAAAAAAGAAGCATTTCAAAACAAATGTTCATTTTCAGGGTTGAGAGCAACAGAGAGGTGAGCGTTTCAGGACTCTGCTCTGGATGAAATGACAGCCATGGGAATGGACTGAAAATACAGCTGGTAAACACTGAGAAAGCGTGGAGTTTGCATTATGTGGAGCACTGGGGAACCAAGAGCCTATATAATTGTTTAGTTCTCCCAGCTGCTGAGGTAAATAAAGGTTCACAGTAACCTATGGTATCATTTTGATGTCAATCTGCAGTGTGGTGGTAAGTACATGTCAGGAATATTAGTCAGGTTTTTAACTCACCTCTTTTTGTCTCTTCCTTCCTCTCTGTGATTTGCCTTTTCTCAAATTTCCTCTCTTTGCAGAACAGAGCCCCAGTTGTGATTTTAACAATTTAACTGTTTTGTATTCAATGAAAACACTTTTCTCATTTTGCTCAGCAAAATGAGCTTCTCTTCATTTCCTCCCTCCTCTCTTGCCCTGTTTTCTCTCCTTCTCTGTGCACATCTCTCAGCCTGTGTGTATGTGAGGCCCCACAATTTCATCCTCTGCGCTCCACTAGTATCCTGGGAGGTTTGCATCGGAGCTGGAGCGGCAGTATTTTTAAACCTGCCAGCAACCCAGAGAGGGGAGATCTGAGCCACGCATTCATCTGCACATGACTGGTGTTGAGTCCACTGAGGAATCTCAAACACCTCCCACTTCAACAAGTTGCAAATTAAGACTTTGTTGGAGTTCAGCTTCTTAAAAAATGTTTTAAATGCCTGACATGGCCATCAAGAGGAGTCATTAGTCTAACATTTAAAGCAGCGTGAGGATGACTCGGCTCAGCAATTAGGAGCCTTTTACCACATTACACACTGTGTAAAGTTGTTCTTGCCGAACAGACGTTACTCAAAAAGACAAATGAACAACGGGAATGCCCTTGGGCCTTTAATCACCAGGACACTATTTTACAAGAATAATTATTTTGTGAAAATGCTATTTTGACCATTTTACATGCATGCATCAACATTTGAGTGTTTCTTGTATATAATACTTAAACTGGCATTTGGAGTCTATATAGGCATTTAACAGTGTTATCCAGGTGTACTGTGTTTGGTAAATGATGCACATGTCATATCCATGGCCCTTTTGTAACTTTAACATCACTTAAAAGGCTTTAGAGGTCACATTCGGCCATTCACAAACACTTTCATGCGTTCACACATTATTCACACTCTGACAAAGCAGCTCTCAGGGGCAATTTGTAAGATGTACAACTTGCCAGAGGACACTTCAGCCTGCAGACTGGAGAAGCCTGTGAACAAACCACTGAGCCACTGGTTAGTGGACGCATCACAGAACCATAACGCACCTTCAGTGAACGCTGTACAGCTAAAGATAAGCAACACAAAGCCAACCTCGGTTTCAGTGCTGTGTTATACTCTCTCTCAGCGGCTGCTAGCTGTAATTCAACTACAGATATGTGTAACAAGTCGCATTTCAAGCACATAATTTCAGTCATGAATATGAGTGACACTGTCTCACTGTTGAGTCTCTCAGATTTCCAGCTTGTAGAACATTGGCATTATGGAGACCTGTTATGTGTATCTGAGAATAAATATAAGATCTCAGGCAGCAGCATTCTGCTCATGTGACATCCTGCACAATAATGCTCGCATGTGCTCTTGATGACTTAGCTTGTGTGCTGCTTGAATAATAAGTCGAGCACTCTAACTGTTATTTGTTAAGCATTTCCTCGGGCATCCCAGGGGACTACTGAGAAATGATGTCTACATGAGTGAAGAGCTGAGTGTTGATGCACTGTTTTTCGCCACAGCATATCGGCCGCCGCTTTCACATGATGCACTCAGCAAACTGCCCTTTGAATGTGGACACCGGCGCATAAGGACAGACAGGGACATGGCCGTCTTCGTGTGGCATTGAAAAGTAAATGACACGTGATTAGATGTGGCAGAATGGAGGGGCAGCCTGGTTCCCGCCTCCCTCCTGCCTGACATATCCTCTCAGTGCTTCACTTACCTCTGAACCACACACACACAGGCGAGCATGACACAAATCAACCACACATAGGGTCACAAACTCAAAGAAACAAACACAAACAAATGTCAGGAAAAATGACAAACCCTGTCTATCATCCTTCTGCCTTTTACAGCTGGTCTCTTACATCTTTCAGTGAGATAATAAAGGTTGATGTCAGCTCAGTGGATAACTTACACTTCATATATATATATATATATATATATATATATAGGTTGGCCAAGGCATTCACATTTACATGTTATGTTAATGAGGTAAGAACCAACGTAACTATATGTACAGGTAAATGAAAGATCTAATGATAGCAAAACTGTAAAATATTTTCAGCTTCACAATATTTTTGTTAATTTTCAGTGCAGTGCTGAGTTTGATGTGGTTTGGATACCTTCAATATTAATAAAAAGTGCTTTACAGTAAAGTCTAAGCTTCACATAATCAGTGCATCTATGCGCAGCACCCATCTCTATGAGAAGGGGCAATTTGGTTCAGTATCTTGCCTAAGGACACTTCAGCATTCAGAATAGGGAAGACTTAGCCTGGATGCCAGACGAACTTAGCCCCGCCCACAACATTTTTGGTCGGGCAGTTCTGACTAGAATTGTGAGTCTGGCAACGTCAGGCTAGGGAAGACTGGGATTGAACCAACAACCTTGGTGAGTAACTGGGTCAAAACACAGGTCACATAATGATAATATAATTTTTAAGTTTTTCACCATTTCTGACTAACACACAAACACAGACAGACTGACATGCAATGGTAATTGATCTCCGTCATGGAAACAACAAAGAATCACTTCCTGTATAGCAAATTGTCTTCAAACTAAAAGCACTATGTTGTTTTGTTACTGCAATGCCTTATAATGTTCTGAACTACAGATATTTTATTTAAAAAAGTTGTGAGCTTGGATTTTGTGCTGTATGGAACTTTGAGAGTGTGTTTCCAGGCTAAAGTGTACTGTATGTGTGAAAAATAAGTTTGAATCCGAAAAATTGTGTCTCCATTTTTTATTTTCAGTTGTATTTGCAAGTGGACCCCAACTTCTCAAGGCAGAGACAAGAACGAGTCTCTCTCCAAAGGTGAAGTATGATAAATGTCCTCAAGTCCTTTTAGTTTGAAAAGTGGGAAAAAAACTGGGGGTGAGAAGTTAGATGGAGATTTGAGACCTCAGTCAGCTGCTCAATGCTCCAGGCTACATTAGACACTACGTGTTTTGACAAGGATGATCATGTTTAACAAAAAATGTCTTGCCTCTAGTTATGCTGCATTCATTTTAATAATTAAAAAAAAAAGGCCATGCACAGCTTGACTATGCTAGAGGAGTACAATGTCAAATCAGACGAATTCCCCTCGTTCTTGGCCGTGCCAACTGCCTGCATCCATGCGTGTCCTGTGTTGGAGATAGATGCCAAGTGGGATGACTGAAAGAAGCAGTGCAGCAAATGTGTCACATTAGCCCGATGGGCTCAGTCACAATGGGTGAAATAAAGCTAAAAAAAGTTTGGGTGTGGGCCTCAGCTGTGACTGCCTCCGTTGAGTTCACTCAGGTCAGGTCTAATAACTTAAATATTAACAGTAATAACAGAGAACCTTCCTGGAGTTCAACTTAAGTTGTTTTTTATTTTATTCATTTATTTATTATTATACATTTATTTGGAGTTATCATATCATTTCATGCCAATGTTTCTCATGCAGTAGATCGATGAGACAAATTAAATGGTAAATGGATTTGTATTTATATAGCGCTTTTCTAGTCTTGATGACCACTCAAAGCGCTTTACACTACAGTTTCACATTCACCCAATCACACACACATTCATACATCTATCCCAGCACTTTGTTATTCTATGGGGGCCATTAAGGGTTCAGCATCTTGCCTAAGGACACTTCGGCATGCAGATTGTTCAGACTGGGGATCGAACCGCCGACCTTCAGGTAGGAGGACCACCACCCTACCCCTCAGCCAGAGCCGCCCGTGCTATTAAGTGTTATTCTATGTTTTTCATATTGTAAATTAATCCCACTAGCAAATTCAAAGCCAGCAGCAGTCAATATATATATAGAGTGTACATTTTAGTGTCACTTGAATATCACTTCACATTCCATTATCACCGGGTCAAGAACCTATGAGCAGCTCTCTCTGAGCCCATACTGATTTAAATACTCCTGCGGTGGCACCTCGTAAACATTAAACCAGAATCAGAATGCATCTTGGATTTTATGACAAAGTGATGCCCCAGCATGCATTTACATGTTTTATATATCAGAGAGTTATATCTGACCTGCTCAAGATGCACAGAGTCTAAATGGAGTGATAGTGACCTGATTGATAATCAGAAGCATTCTAGTTGAATCCATTCAAAGCGTAATCACGGAATACACAGGGATTTGTGAATGTTTGATATGGACTTGATCACTGGTAACTCATGTGACTGCTCTTTTCCTGGCGAGGTGGAATCATCTGAAGGGGAAGATAATGAGGCGAACTGAGCTGTGCGAGACAGAAAACTGAATGTGGAGATTGTCGGGTCAGTGGAGAGGGGTAAACGAGATTCCACCACAGTGAGTCAGCGCTGTGAGCAGGACTCACCAGCTCGGCTCACGGATGAGTGAGCTTTCAGCATCCATATTCTAGCCTCCCAGCTCAGTGATGGTGGCAGAGGGGGTTGGGGGCATTCAGATAGCACAGTGGATTAGAGCGTGTACCACCTACTCATCTCGAGTTGTGTCTTACATCTCTCTCTGTCTCCGGTCTCTCTGTGTGTGTTCACTCATCAACCGTCACTGTGAAAATTATGTGGCATAACCAAATCACTTTTCATCTCTGAGTGTCCCCGCTCTTCCACCTCCCTGCCTCAGTCGGCTCCGGCATTGCATCTCCTCTCTGTCAAGTTTCCTGCTTATGATTCCCGCTATGAAGCCGGATGAGCCGACAGCCCTGCAGACATCCACGCTACAGCCGTCCCCCGTGAATATCAGCCGGCACTGCATCACGTGTACCAGTCGGAAGGATCCAGGTGGAGTTAGGTCAACACTGGCATGCAAACACATTCCAGGTGAAGTAGCGTTTAGTTTTTCATTTTGAAATCTGTAACAGTCTATCTGACTGTTTTTACTGTTGTTTCTGTTTTATGCTGTTTAAAACTAATCTTAAGGTCACATTTTGAACGTGTTAAGAAATCTAAGACTCTATTACAGAATATTATTTGAAGATTGCCTTTAAATAAAATGTATCTGCCTTATTATTATTGAATGTCCGTGTCTCTTTAAAGCACTTTGATTTGTATCCTAATGGTGATATATAATCTTGCCTTGCAGGAAACAATAATAAGAATATAAACTTGTCTCTTAGGCTGCGTTGGGTTCATCAATTTACCAGGTTAATGAAGGAGACGGTTTTAGGCTATAAAACTGTTTCAACCACTGAATATGACGAGCTTAGTGAGGACAGCAGTTATTATTCAACTGCTTTTTTGTATTGAAAGCAAATCTAGGTAGGTGCACATAATAAAACACATAATATTTAGCCAGTTATTATTTTAACCAAGATACAGTAAAGGCTACATAAAACGACAGTATTTGAAGAACATAGCTCATGCGGTAAGAATGGAGCTTCTTCACTGTAGTGCTCTCTTTGCACTACAGAATATACTTAGGTTTCTTATTTTCTGTCATTAACTTTTTCACTCAGCTTTAATTTGATTTGGTTAAAGCAGGAAAAAACACATTTATCATGTATCTAGCACCTTCACAAAAACAAAAGATGTGATCTTGTAATACTATTCGGGTTGCATCAGGTATAGTTAACATATTCTTGACCTGAATACTACTGCAGCAGTAGCTCAGTGCCATGGTTGCATCTGAGCCACTTTTAGGATCTGCCCCATTAGGGGCTTCAAAGTGACTTGGACCTTTGGAACTCATTTGGTTTTAACATACATTTTTGGATTTGTTTGGATTTCATTTAATCTTTTCTGTTATGTCCTGTTTTATTTTAAAGCTACTGACACACTTGCATGCATTTTGTGTTACTTCTCTCCTTGTGTATATAGTCTCTGTGCTCATATTCTGCCTTAGTCTGTTTGCTACATTCCTGTTGCCTGGTGTTTCCTTACGCTTCCATTAAGTTATCTTTGTATTTTTGGCTAATCAATTAAAACGAGTGTGCATTGTTACCATGAGAATCACGTAGGAAATGGAATATCTTAACTTTAAATATGGTTGTATATGGACGGACATACTATTATATAATCTGATGAATCTGTATTTAAATTTTGCACTGTACTTTTTAGATTACCTCTAAAAGTAACTGCATCAAAATGTAAACCTGCAGAGACAAACATAATATTGTAATTATCAACTATTATAACACAAGGACATCTTTTTTCCTGAATAGTTGAAAGAGCATTTCCCTTTTAAACAAATGACAGTCCAATAATCTGCGTGAGATTGGTCAGAAATGAAATGCTCATACTGTGTCCTGTACACGCCACTGCCTTCCAAATATTCACATTTCTATGCACTGACTTCAAGGTTGGTTTGGCTCAATAGTTCAGTCAATACATGTGATGGGAATACAACACCGTGCTATGCAGAAGGCCGCTGGGATAATCACACAGATTATGTCAGAAATTTGGATGACATGACGCATGATTTTCCTGTAATTAAGTGTAAATGTTTATTTAGATGCATTTTGCCACTTAAACAACACATGGATGTGAGGCATATTATGGTACTTTGTCTTAAACTTATGATTTTGTATGAAATATCTGTTATATTTTAATTATATTTTAACGTGAATACGCAAAATGTCCTGCGGTGTGACCGTAACATAGGTGAAGCATTAAACTTACATATTAACAAAATAAACCAGAAATATCTGGAGCAGCTAATAATTGCCAATGCATTATATTGTATATAATGACTTTATTAATATTAGGTTTTATTATGCACAGAACTAGTATATTAGTATTTACAGCAAAATACCTTTCGTAACACAAATGCTGTCCTGTGGCGTGACATGGAAAATCAGATTTTTTTAAACGGCAGTTGCATGGACACCTATAGGGGTCTTTAGTTTATCCCCGTACCAAGTGAGTGTTAACCTCTGATAAATTTCATAAATTTCACTCTGTCTGTCAGACAATGAATGTCCTTTTTTGAAAGTCCTGTAGTGTGACGGCTGTAGTTCAAAATTTGTACAAAATATATTAAGACATAACATATTAAAGGTTAGAACTGTGTTATTATTCAGTTAGCATAATAGCTTAGGTCAGTCTTGTATAGCAATGACTCAAAATGGCCACTAGGATAAAAATGTCCTGTGGTGTGACGGCCCATCTGTGGTGTGACGGCCATGTTCTGTGTTGATTCTGTCATTCTGTAAGAGTACTTCTTAAACTTTAAACATACCTGATATGTACTTGAAATCAATAATAGTAAAATATATTATTTTTGTCATAGTGACATGTCACACTGCAGGACAGATTGTGGCTGAAGCTATAAGAAAAGCTTAAAAAATAATGAAATTATACAAAAAATTATACAAAAAATTTACAAAAAATCAACGGAACACTAGCAGTTTAAAAAAAAATCAGCATTTGAACATTATAATTTCATAAAATTATAATCCTCATTAGGTCTTTTATAAAAATTGACTGTTTCACCCTTATTTGTCAACTACCCAAATGCAGAAATAGGGATGGGTGGCTGCAGCCCTCTGAGTGCAGCTCTCAGAGTGTCAGCCTGATGCATGACATCATTATCTTTGTGAGATGAAACGCACACTGGCAGCGGGTCACTTCAGATCTAGCTCTGGTACAGCTGCTGTTGGTTTTCCCCATAGAAAGTTCCCTGCTCCTCTCCAGCTTGGTTTTGCATTTCCATCCCGCTGACCACCAGCGTCTGTGCTGCACAAGGTTTACTGCTGCAACTGCATGGGCTCAAGTATTCTAACATGACATTTTCGGCTGGCTGTGCAGTGAAATAATGTGGCTTGTTTCTTAGCACAGGTCACATTGTTCCAGAGACTGTATGTAGCTGTAGGAGAAGAGCCTGAGATGCTGTTTGCACTGGACAGCAAAGCCCTCTGGGTAATTTTGTTAGGCTCAGTGGAATGATAAAGCTGCCAGGTGGAACTCAATCTCCATCAGATTCAAACTAGTTATAAAGAAGATTTGAAAAAACTAAGTTGTCCCCTCTTGATGATAAGTGTAAACAGACTGTATCTCTGAGATTGGCACTTTATTTCATTTTCAGGGTCTGTACATAATCACTTAAGCTTAGCTGTTACCAGGCTTCCCAAATGAGCAGTAGGCACAGTAGAAATAAATAAATCAGATTCAGCAGTGTCACTTTTTTGTATTATTCTTGACATTAAAGAACTTGAATGCTTAATCTTGGAGGTTCAATTGTGTTTTTTAAGCGGAACATTGACTATAAATGTTAAAGTGCATACTCAAACCTGAGTAATGGCTGCAGGTCCACCTCCAGCAATCACAGGTGGAGCGGTGATCTCTGTGCAGCCTGAGAGCCATCACCCTGGACAGGGTCTTAATCACATGTCGCAGCTTGTAAAGCTTAACAACCCTGTTTCCTAGCCAATACTTTATATGTAACAAAACCGCACCAGCAATGGAAACATCAGAGTCATCAATAATTTGAAGGGATAAAGTCTGTTACAGTTAAGTAAACATTTTTGGGGTTGTAATGAAAAAAAATAAAAAAATAAACATCCATTGTATTGGGGGTGGAACCTGTGGAATCCAGGTCCTGTAAGCTGCACTAGCAATAGTTCCTATTTCAAACCTTTTTAAACAGCTTCTTTAGTGTAAATATATATATATAAAATAATCAGCAGTATCATCTTGGTCATCTTTAAGAGTGACACATTTCTTTAATTGCACTTCCTCTAACATTCAATAACTAGAAATTGGTCAGAAAGAGCAGTACAAGCTGCATTCACCAATTAACACACGTTCAGCGCTTCAGGGGCAGTCTCTAAATCCAAACCCTAATACACTGAACGGGTAGCTGTGTGCATAATGCTGCTGTTAAAATCAGATAAGCTGCATATTACACATCAACACACAGCCAAGACGAGAACTATCAACACGTGAATCACATAAGCCTCAGACAGCAGATAGATGGAACATCACATGTCTCAACAGCAGCACATGTCTCCACGGGGGCTGCGGAGGAATGCAGCTGTTGTATACTGGGGACGAATGACAAACAGTGAACCAAAGAGCACATTAAGTCAGGACGCGTCCGGAGCTTACCATGACCACAGGGACACAGAGGAGATCAGGGATGTTTACACCTGCTGCTGACGTCTGTCTCCACTGCCTCTGGTTGGTTTTAATCAAGATGTGGGCGATTGCTATTGGTCTGCTCTGCCTGTAGCTCTCTACCTCTCTTTCCCTCACATACTCACAAGCACTCACACAAACACACACACACACACACCCACACCCACACCCACACACACACACACACACACACACACGCACACACACACAACACTGAAAGCAGCAGCAGAGCATCGCTAAACTGGGTCAGTTGGTGGCTAGTTTCAAGAGGAGGCCAAAGGATGCGTAAACCCCGCAACTAATGACACAAAGAAATGCAGCCAGGAAAGCTACACAGCTACCTGCACTACAGCCGCTGCTGAGATATACAGAGAGAAGGTTATTAAACAGGGAGGCGATGAAGCAGCAGCACATCCGCACATGAAATTATTTCAAAGGTCTTTAGTTATAGATCGCTTTTCTAGTCTTGATGACGACTCAAAGCTCTTGGTAGTATAGTTTTTGCCCTTTACCAATTCATACAGTGCATCTACAGCCCTTTCCCCACTTTCTCATTGGGGTTCTGTACCCTGGCCAGGGACTCTTTGGCATGCGGAATGGGGAAAACTGGGATTGAATCGCCAACCGTCTGGTTAAAAGGACAACAACTCTAGCATCCTCAGCCATTGCCAGTCCAAATTCAATGTGTAAAACCCAAATTTTGCAACTGTAATACACAGAATTTGAGAACACAATGCATAAGATGTTAATGTTAACTTATATTTCACATGAACTGTAGAGAGACATGGTGATTGCATGTAGCAGGCAGGTGGAAAATTGGACCTGTTGTGTATAGACAGAAAGACGGAAGGGTAACGTGTGACTAACATGTGCTCCCTGCTACTGCAGTAAACTGTGAACAGTAAATTTAAGATTTGAACTCAAAACTGGATGATCTGTACTGTACATCTTGGAGCTAAGCTTTATTTGTGTTATGGCATCCTACGGTGGTCAGTCCACAAGATATTTGCTACGCCACATGAAACACTTGGGGGTCTGCCTACAGCAAAGTTGAAGTCAAAAACAGTTTTGCGGCAGATTTTTTAGGGACAGTTAAACCCTGTTGTGTCATGGTCTTTACAGTGAGCTTGTATTTAGGAGTAACCAGCTTAGATCACTCATCCATGCATCAATCCATCCGTAAAGCTTATCCTTTGACGGTCACTGCAGGAGCTGGGGCCAATCCCGCTGGGACCCAATCTGCATGTCAAATGACGTGACATCTTCTCCCCCTCTATCCATACTCACTCACACTATCTCCATACATCGTGGTTCTATTTTAAATCCCTGTGTTGTGAGGCGACCATGCCGCTGAGACAGTTATTGCTTACAGTGCTCTAATGTGTATATTTGATTAAAGGTTACTGTACTTCCAAGAGTAAACACCTGAATGCCACGATTTAATGTTGAAGATCTTGTTTCAGCGGTGCTTCATCCACCCGAGCAGTATGGGAGAGAGAGACCTGCAATAAATGTCATGCGAGGTGGCCAGTACTTTAGATTTGCTGCAGTTAATGTAACTGTGGCAGGTTCCCTCACTATTATTTATATATAAAAACTCAAACATACAAAATACATCCCACATGTAAATTAATCTAAATCCCAATTTACACCTTGATGGTGAGGCTATAAACCATTTAAGATTGTGGAATGATCTTAGATAAAATAAATGATACTGATGGATTCACACGGGAGACAGAAGATGTTACCCTGAGTTAAAGTCCTTTCTTTTGTCGATGCATTCATCCTCCCAATATAGGCTCAAAATCCACCACAGACACACAAAATGACAACCGGGCAAGAGGCAATTTTAGTCTATTTCTCTCTTTGATAGTAGTAATTCGGTTTGACTGATATTGTCATGTCACAATTTATTGTTATGTTTTTGGTCACTATAATTGTGGCGTGAAAAGTGAGAACAGGTGCAACCATACACCTGTAGATCAGCTCAATGGGCCCTCCTGCTGTGTTTGTATAATGGGTACCAGTCATTACTGATCTGGTTGAAAGAAGATAAAATGTGTCTATCACTGAGTAAAACATCAGTTATCCATTTGTTCTACGTTATAGCTTAATCAATATACAGCAAACAACAGCTGGCTAACAGACACACTGAAGGATGGTTTATTTGCTGACCTGCACATGGATTTTAAATAGAGCCAAGATGTACGGAGATAGTGTGAGTGCGTATGGATAGATGGGGGGGAGAAGACAGGTTATCTGTGCATCTCCATCCACAGAGGGAAAGAGACAGAAAGAGAGCAAGGGCAATGTGCTGTGCCTGCAACGAGCGCTCCTACTTCAGGCTGCTGTTGTCATGGTAACCCATCTCCACACATACTCTAGCACACATGAGCAGACCCGTGTGTTACCACACACACACACACACACACACAAACACACACACACACACACAAACACACACACACACACACACAAGCACAATGTTTGCATACAAAACAGTGAAAAGAGGTATTATGGCGAAACAGATATGGAGGGATAAATCATGAAAAAAAAGGTATATGCTCCAGTGATGGAGAGAGCGGGAGGAAAAAAGACAAATTGTCAGGGCGAATCCATCCACTCATCCATCTCCTTATTCGTCCATCAAGCCATCCTCCCATCAGCCCCGGACTCCATTTAATCCGATACAAACCAATAGCATCGAACAAGGACACACAAGAGAACTTCTCTGACTGGCAGGCGCACACACAAAAACACACACACACACACAGAAGGAAAGTCCACGCATATTTAAATAAGTGATAGGGAGCCTTGAGATGTAAAAAGCAGAGATGCAGCGTGACATCCTGTAGACGGACCAACAGACACAAATGGATTATGTCACAGAGGGGGTGGGGGGGCTCTGGTTCATGACTAATGCAGTAAATAAAATGCAGAGAATATCTCTTTGGTTATAGGCAAAGGCCACAAGCTTCAAACACACTCACACGCTCACACACGCACGCACACACACACAGCAAAACACACTCGTACACAGATGTGACTTGACTATAAAAAAACTAAACAAAAGCAGCAGCTCTGCCACAGGCTATACCACAGTTTCTGCCCCAGCATGCATCAGTTCTGAGGCAGTAAACCATGACAGTCAGAAAACACAAGACAAGCAGCCCCTGCTGAAATAAAACACGGAGAGGAAATACACTTTAGCTGAATGTCTTACCTTGTGAGGACAATGGAGTCATACAGCAGATGGACATGGAAAAAAAATAGAGAATCTGTTGGTTGTTGTGTTTAGCATGATACATTGATACAGCAGCCATTATGTATATATAACAACATAAACATATGTCAAGAGACCATAAAGAGAACAGAGGCGGTGTACGGTGAGATCCAACAATTTGTGCACAGTCGAGTATCAAATAGTTTCAGTTAAGGCTCTAAAGCAACTCTAAGAATAGCCTTGGATGTTTTCACAGTTAGTTAATACTCAAACTCTCATATAGTGTGACCTTTTAAAGATTAGTCACATAAAACATTCATTCATATCATCTTTCATTCATTAGCAACACAAATCCATTAAGGGCCACAGGAGGCTTTAGCAGATCCCTGTTGACTTTGGACAGGGGACACCATGGACAAGTCCCCAACCTCTAATAGGGCTGACATATAGAGACAAACAACCTGTCACACTGAGAGGCAATTTAGAGTCTCCAGTTAACCTGCACGTGTTTGGACAGTGGGTAGGAAGAAGACCCTGGAGAAAACCCACACGGACAGGACACCACACAGAAAATCTCATTAAGGATCCCTTCTGAATGAGACTATAGAGATAGTGGCCAAAAACCGGAGGCCTTGTTCTGTGTAACAGTGTTTAATAGCTGAAGCTGAGGTTATTATGACGCTTCAGCTGTCTGTTACAAAAAAAAACGTGGGGAGGACAAAACAACAACAAACCTATGTGAGTACAAGACTGAGGAGTGTGCCATTTGTTCACTCAGAAAGCTATAGAATAGCCTAAGCGGAATTTATGAAACAAGTAGAGTGCCTGTTCTACATGTTTGTTTGGAACGGGCTGTTTGCTTGGCTTGTGGCAATGCTCCAGAGCAATCTTAAGAATTACTCCTTGTCAAACGGTGCAGAGTGAATTTAGAATACTTTGTGTTCATCATACCGGGTTTAACAGCAATGAAGGTTTGTCTTGGTTCTTTACTTTCACGTGTGTGGTTTACATATAAGTTTGAAAGATCTACTTAACGGCTTTATATAATAATTGCTTTTCTGCAATTTCAAAGATGTCTTAAGCATCCAGCTAAATCTTAAGACTCCAAATGAAAGCCGGTAATTCCGCTCAGAATAAAACATTGCAGCCACAAACGGAACGTTGTGCTTGTACTTTGATGAAATACTGCCAACCAGGAAGTGATTCTATGGATCGTGTTGCTGTGATGGAGATCTGCAGCAACTGTGCGTTTCAGTCCAATTTGGACAAATGGATAAAAAAAGGAGGAATATAAAAATGCAATTTCACTGGGTTGATTATTATATTTTTCAAACACATACCAAAGCTGTTAGAGGGTAACCAAGGGAAAGAGTAGTCCCATTGGACTGCTCAGGTGCATCTTACAGGGTGACTCACTGAACTCAACACTGCCACCCTACACCCCGCCCGGCAACTGCAGCCTCACAGCTCGGTTGGCAGATGTGACGGTCCTGCATGACTAGGACTTAACTACCTGCTCAATTATTAAAAGCAACACTTAAACCACCACAAATTATCCATCTCAAATAAGAGTAGAGACACAGGGATGCTGTGGAAGCTGTGGATGCAGCTGAGATAAGCCAGCTGTGGTTTGACTGTCCCAAAGAGGATCCTCTGTCAGACATGTTTAGCATCGAGCCGCTGTCTGTTAGTGATGATCTCTTAGGTTTCTCGTTCTCAGGCCTAGTTACAGAGACTGAATGTCAAACATTCTCCCTGACATCAGTGAGGACAAAGGGACCAGTGGGCCAACTTCCCTTTCCACATTCAGACCACAGTCTGAGCTGTCTGCACTTATACCATGAGGCTAATTTACCAATATCGGAAGATGTCACAAGAACAAAAATCAATACAATATTTCATTGCACACATTCCAAAAAGTGCCGGCACATTACAAGTTGAAAGATAGTGCTTAGTGAGAAGTTCAAATGGATTCTTTGATAAATGTTTAGTGACTTTAGATCTGAAGCCAAACAAACTCATCACATCCATCATTAAGACTTGTACTGAAAGCTCTGTGATAGGATATCGTGTCTGCCTTGCTTTTGACAGTACACACTCACACTGTGTGCCAAGCCCTCACGTGAATACAATATGAAACCACACAGCCCAAACGTGCCGGTGTGAAGTGTACAGCTTGTGAGTGGATCCTGTTGTCCCTCTACAGTGTGTCCTGGCAGACTGCCGAGGCCTCATTAACTGGACTTGGCAGTTAACCCTCTGATTCCAAGCCCAAGGTCTCAACAGCCCAGACCATGAAAAGCAGTAGAGCTTCTTCCCCCTCTTGTGGTCACAGACTATCATGACCACTACTCATTTTTCAGCACACACTTTCAATGAAAGGGCTCCAAAACCTTTCAATGCACACTTCTAATAGCATATGAACTGTGATCACAGACCACCATCTGACCCTTGGATTCTGTCTGGACTGTAGGAGAAAATAATTAATTTACGTTTAAAAAATATTTCATGATGTTTAAATGAATATACAGGCTTAACAGGAGATGTGTAAATCACTTTTTCGTCATGGGAGCCAACAGAATCCCCTCAGGGTCCTCCGGTAGTTTCTGGACGCTGATTTGGGAAACAGTCATTCAGGCATTCATTCATTAAACTGAGTTATTGTTTGAATTTAATCATCATAATCAGACCGACTTCAAAAGCAGCTTGAGGTGAATGCTTTGGAAAACACGAAGGATGTAACAGCACAAGGGGCTGAAGGCAAACGGAAACACAAGGGAATACACTAATGGTGAAGAGTGTCAGAGGAGGACTAATGATGAATAGAATTAGGGTTGAACATAAGAACGTGATATCCTGCTGCAGGGAAGATGCAGCCAGAAGGAAAAGCACTTTCCCTGCAGTTAGTCCCAAATCACAGAGGAGGCACTCAGCAGGTTCCCCCGGTGATGTCATCAGGGTTATTGAAACTTTAGTTAATCTGCTCCTCCTGGTAAATTTCCAAGTTTACGAACAACGAAGATGCCCTTTTCTTTCATTGCAGGAAATGTAGGAAACAATGAGGTTTGGGCTATTGACCCATGTCAGGCTCTGAGAGTCAAACAAAATTGTCTTGTCCCTCCTAAGTTTTGCTGAATAAATCAAGAAATCATACAAATGAAGACAAGTATTTTCAAAAGTAAGACACAATAACAGAAATCAACACAATTAAATAACCCAGGATAATGCTTCAGAAAAAAAGGACGAGGCAAAAATGGAAAATAGGCCAAAGCTAAAAAAAAAATGGAAAACGCAAATGCATACCTATGAATAAAGGAAAAATAACATCCATGGGACAACCATGTGGAAGCACAGAATTCTGATTCTAAATTTGAAGAGTTCAAAAGAGTTTGTGATAATCACAGAACATTACAAAATAGAGTTTAAGATCCATTTATTCATCCCAAACACATGCACAGACATGCAAAGGCACACTCATGCAGGTAGGGAAATGTAATCTCTGCTTTTTACCCTTCTGGTGCAGGACACACAGAAGTTAAGAGGCAACCCTCCAATTAGTTAAACTCACGCTGAGAGAAGGAAACCACGACCAGAGGTTCAAACTGTTCAATTTCAAAAGACAATGGCCGGTGATTCATAACAATTTTCCAACAAAGAGAGTGTGAGAAAAAGTATGGGAAACCTCCATCTTAATCCTTAATCTCTGCCGGGTTACACCCATACTCCCTCCATTAACACGCTCATATCCCTCACCTTCACTGCAGGTACAACATTTCAGTTGGTAATGGCCATTTGTCAGCAACTGTAAACTAATGTCGCTCTACTTCAAGTATTTCAGGGATTACCTAGTCTCAGCAAAACCAAGAGTGTTTCCATCTGCCCAGTACTTTGGTCTGGTTTCGCTGCCTATACTATGAGTTGCCGCATACGGTTGTGAAAACAGGTTTTTTAAGTGTATGTCTCTATACAGGCATGATTGTACGAGTCAGAGATTAGTCATGATGTTTTTAACGCACATATTTTAGTCGTGCACAAAATCAGGGGGATTGATTTTATGTGCTTTGGGACTTTTGGAAAGAAATATGCCTAGTGGTATGACAGTGTGATGCCGATGCTGAAAACAGGTCGGTTGACCGGTCCAGAAAAGTATTCGTTAAAAATGCGAAAGAATTCCTTTCCACCGCCTCGAAGCTGGAGAGGAAAGAACTGCAGCTTTCTTAGCAAGCTGATAAAAACTAAAAACTAAAATACATGAAAGAAAGACAGAAAGAACAAACTACAAGTAGACAGGCCTAAAAGAGGGTTGATGCGAGGCGGATATGGGGGGGGGTATCCCTCCTCCTGCGAGTGTGTGATGTGTTGCAGCCGAGGGTGCAGCCTTCATTACAGGCCCATAATTAAAAGAAGAGTGGAGAAGTGCCTAATACTCCTGGCTGTGTCCCAGGAGGCCTCCAGGTTCAAAGCCTGCCCAGGCACGCGGCACGCACGCAGCGCCGACAGCACCCACAACCCAACGCACCACAAAGAGCTTAGCCCGGTGGCTGCGATTAGTATGAGGAGCGGGCGGAGAAACTGTGGGGAGGATGGGAGCAGAGGAGGGCGAGATAGAGGAGGAAACAGAGAGAGATAAGAGGGAGCGAGAGGGCGGACTTCTCAATGATTCGACATGAAAATGTCTGAGACATTTTTTTTTTCGGCTCCGAGTTACAGACCACCAAAGTTTCTGCACAATTTTCTCTCAGTAAATGACAGAAGCAAATAGGGCTGGATGCTATGCTAATGAATTACATGAGGATAGAAAAAGGTCATACCAGTTTAAATCAATCTTAACCTCTGTAAATGTATATCGAAATATATTAAATCACTGTTAATGATGCTGTAGATACAAATTATATTGTGATGATTATTGATATTGTTTTACTACCCAGCCCTAGGAGCAAAAATCCTCATGAGAGGAGGGTGTGTTGTTTATCATGGTCTGCATTTGATTCTGCACAAAGACATAGATGTAGCGCAAAGGCAAAATCATCCTCTGCATCGGTAATTACGTGATTTTCTAATTTATATTTGTACGACAGTCTGGGCTGTTACAGCTGCTCCCTCTCCTCCTCTACCGCCGCGAGCGCACTGCATGTTGGTACATATTGCTCAGTTAGTGCACCGGTTGCACACTACTTTTCACGGTGCACTGGGGTGACAATGAGTGCAGGATATACATTTAAAATGTCACTAAACATTCAGACAGAAGTAGTAGTGGCAAACTCACTATATAGTGGACTATATAGGAATTAGTGAGTGTTTTCATATTGCTTGAATAGAAAAAAGATCTCAAATTAATGTATTGTAATAATATGGAAGAAAAAAAAAGAAAAAACGGTTCAACAAAGGGAAGTGCTTTTAAAACAGCAAGCCCAGAAAAATACACACACACAGTCGACGTACAGAAATCTCTTCTGCGGTTCTTCTATCTACAGCAGCATTTTATCAACCATAATATTTAAAATTCAATGAGCTGAAAGGTGAACGAGGTCAGTGCAGCACTGCATGTACAACTGTGCTGAGCTCCACTGATCTGTGATCAGTCTGTTTTCAGGCAAATTAATTTGTAGTTCTCTTTCTGTTTCTATTCACTCGTCTCTCTGCGGTGGCCTCGCTAGTATAGTTGAAAATTAATTTAATCAAAATCCAGTTTTTCCCTCCATTTAGGTTTAGTTATTCCAAACTGAAAAAACAATAATGACAACTTACTTACAGACATGCAGAGAAGATAACGGTATTAATGCTCTGTTGTGAAATCTGAGTAAGTGCCCTCCACAGCACTGCTTCCTTGATGAACTGATTAATGACTCTAAGCAAACAAATATCTGGTCAACTACAGAGCGTGGCATGATTTATCAGTTACTGAAGACAGATGGCAGACGGACAAAAGGACTCATTAGACGCTGTAAACACAATCTGTGGAATGTGAAGATGCCTCTCTGTGCCAGTGAAGACTATAAACAAGAAGAGGAAGCTAATGCTCATGTTAGTGTTGCCCAAAAAACACATTTTGACTCTGATGCCTAAAGCCTGACCGATCTATCAGTTGGCTTTTCACTTACATATTGTTTGTTGTAAAGCACTAAGTTACTTGTGTTGAAAATGTCTTGTAAATTAAGTTATTATTATTACTATTATTATTATTATTATTATTAAGATGGTGGTAATGTATCTTTATGTTGGTTGACACACCATTATTAACCGGACAAAGCACAAAGTATAACCTTAGTCGGTAAGAAAAACAAAAGAAGAAGAAGAAGAAGAAGAAGAAGAAGAAGTCAGTAGACATGTAGGTGAGTATTTGACAATGAATTACTACATATTAATATAACGGGACTTTTGTTAATAGTCAGGTCAAGGTAATGGTATGATTAAAGTTTTTAACATGTTATGCAACAATGTAATGATCCCTTTACTTTGACGCATGTAATTGACAGTTAACTGCATATTTACAAATCAGATTCACACACTGACGGCAGCTCTCAAGAGAGAATTGGGTTCAGTGTCTTGCCCAATGGCACCTCGACATTTTGACTGGAGGGATTGAACCACCAACCTTCTGTTCACCTGCTTCTGTTTCATTCAATGAACTTCTTTGTCGCAACTTTGTTGCTACACTGGAATAATAATACGCAATAAATAAATATATAATCATCTAAAATAAATTATGAAGAGATTAATTAAGATAAAGGTATTATATAATCCACCTTGGGCAACACTATTGCATTAAGTCATTACTCTTAGTTTGACTGATTCTGCTTTTCGGCTTTGCAGCATAACAAACTCATTATATATTTGGTGAATTAACAGGTTCTGATTCTGACACGGACTTATGCAAAATTCACATCTCACCATGATAAAAGCTGTAATGCTCTATAATGCAGGGTTTTCCCAGAGCATCTCCTGCGGCCAGACTGGAGGATGAATCCTCCCAATATTCCCACATCCATCCGAAGCCACAAAGGCGAGGGATCACTGCACTGCACAATAACATTACAAATAAATCACCACTCACATGTACAAGGAGGTTTTGTGTGTAGCCTTTATTTATTCAGAGAAAGTTCAACGTGTTTGAGCTTATGTAGAAGCTTTCCTTCTCTCCGCTGCTACATGGTTTCAGGCTGTCTAACAGTATCCCGGACCAGCTCAACTGACTCATCCTTTTCTTTTTCAAACAAGGTGGGAAGAGGTTTGTCGCTAACAGCGCTTTGGCACAGGGAAGCCTCTACAGTCAGACTATGTGTTCAGTCTACTGGCCACAGGATGCTGACGAAAACAGTTGACCAAAGAAAAACAGAAAAACAATGAATTAATATAACTTCTTTGAATATTGATCATGGTGTCAGTATTGTTCAGTAAGGAGATATTGACTGACGGATGATACCTTCAATGACACAGCCAGTCACTGTGATTTAAGTTGTTGCAGTTGATAACAGATGTCATATGAGAGATGGCTGGATTTTGTAACTATGTACACAGTGCTGAATAAAATAATTAACTCAATAAATATACAAGATTATTACAGAGAAGATTCTTGGTCTAAAAGTCAAACCAAAATATTTGATTTACAATGAAAGCATTTAAGTCTTATACCAAACGGAAGGGAACAGATAGCATTCTAGGTCACTATAAGATTCCGTTTATCCTCATGACAGAGCAGAATCTCAAGGTTCAGCTTATCACCGCACCAGAGACAGGAGGACGACTCCTAACCCAAAACAAAATACATCTAATCTGGAGCATTCCTGCACAGGCCACCAGACCTCTCACATCTACCGTCTGTGAAACACCATTTTGGTCAGGCATAATATTAGTCATAAACAACATCAGTCATAGACAAAATTAGCACAAAAAGGAATTTAAATTTGTATAAGTAACAAATTCAATGACAGTAGTATTTGGCCACATCATCTCTGGGCCTTACCCTCAAATATTCTATGATAGAGCAGGAAAATAATCAAGGCCTAGCCAATCCAACATTCAGTAACAGAGTGCTGCCAAAACAACTTTTACTATCATAGCTTTGACTGGCCTCCTGTTACAGCACATATAAAAACATCTTAATTATTTCCACCCAGTGACCTTAGCAGAGTTACAGACACCAAGGTTTACAGATACCCTAAGCAGAGGTATCTAAAATAGTATTGTGTGTGTGTGTGTGTGTGTGTGTGTGTGTGTGTTGGAGCCAAATGCCCCAATAAATAAGTAAAGTATTCAAAGCTGTTTTGGCATCAAGTAGCAGAAAAGAGACATAAACTCAAGTTGTGAGAATTCCACAAAAAAGCTGGAACATAGCTGACCAATGTGGAGGAAAGAAATAAAAGAGAGGAGAGAAGGCAAGAATAATAAAAGGATAGAGGAGAGGAAAACACAGAGTACAGTTATGTGTGACTAAGTCTAACCTGTATGTTTATGAGTACTGTGTGTTATTACACTGGTCTCCACACGTGTATTCCATTATGGACACACACACAATAAAAGCAGAGAAACTCACAGCTGTAAAAAGGTGTAACACAGAAATCAGTCCTTCAATATGCATGTATTACTCTCTGTTTGTGAAGTTTAGTATCTAAAGCTCTGGGCTTTTACTGCAGAAGCACCAAAGGATTGGTGAAAATACAAACTTACTAAACGTTACAAAACTTCTGTTACAACAAAGGCTACACAATTAACTGATAGTGTAAGTTAAAGTAGTGTAAGGAAAAAAATGTCATGATTGACAGCCGGGACTGACTCTTGTCACCACGGCTCCACCCCCCTATTGCTACTAAGCAGACTCTGGCTCCAGATTGGCAGTGTTGAAGTCCAGGACATTTTTAGCTTCACCTCTGAATTGTGGGAGGAAGCGCAGACACGTTGTCCATCTTCATTTACAGTCTTTGGAGAGAGGTTCATTTTTGGTACAGATCCAGGAATTTTCTGTCATTCTCTCAACGTGACAGTGTGTTTTCACTTTATTGCGCAAGCTCCAGTCACTTAAAGAACAAAGCATAGACTTCAGAATAAGGGCCCATATTAGTAATCGTTTGAATAATCGTGATTTCCGTATTGTCCCAAATAATGAGTGATTAGCCCTAGTGTGTATATGAGACCCTGGCCTGTGGTTCTCAACTTTATCCACTCAACACATGGCCAGCTTAGAAGAACTACAGCAGGCTTAAGTGTTAGAAAAAGAGGGAGCATCACAGACAGAACAGAGGGCTTGAAGTACAACAGGTCTGATTAATGACAGAGACGCAGGGAGAATTAACTGCTACCAGTCCTTGCCTGAAGAACAGGACTCCAATTGCTGCCTTTTTGGAAATGTCCTGCTAATGTCTGTGATCTCCACCGCGACCTGACTGTTAAATGGAGCTGCTTTTTGCACAGTCAAGTGAGGTCTGACACCAGACCATTAGAGGATGTTCAGTGTGCAGAGTAATGGTTAGTGCAGACTGTCAGGGGAACAAGGCTGTGACCCCTGCTACTCAAACTGACTATAATCATCATCTGACAAATTACACTGTTATTATAAGTTACATCCTCATACAGACTATGGAAATATACCTGTTCATCCCCCCCAGTCTGGGGCCCCACAGGGCTGACAAGTTGTTCAAATTTGAACTCCACTGTCAGGTATTGACACTGAAATCAAACATAAGATCAGTATGATGTCTCTCAAAGTAACACGAGTGCTTAATCCAGTTAGGAAATGTTGTTAGGGTTTAATTTACTTTTGTCAAAGATCACAAACTGTGTCAGACAAATTAGCCTTAAAAGAAAAATTATTATGACAGTTAAGGACGGCTGTGGCTAAGGGGTATAGTGGTCGTCCTCCAACCTGAAGGCAAGCAGTTCGATCCCCAGTCTGACCCATCTGCATGCCGAAGTGTCCTTGGGCAACATGCTGAACCCCAAGTGGCCCCCCATAGAATAACAAAGTGCTGCGAATAGATGCACTGTTTGAATGTGAGTGTGGATGAATGTACTGTAAAGCACTTTGAGTGGTCATCAAGACTAGAAAAGCGCTATATAAATACAAAACTATTACCATAACCGCCATTTATTCTATGACTGGTTAAATGAGCGTTCACTAACTTTAGGAGGACACAGACACTGTGAGCAAGCGATCAAGGGTTTGTGTCAAGATCAGGAATATTTAGTGACGTCAAAGGAGTAACATTCATTTACACTGTCGGTGCCAGGGTTTGCACCACCTCTCGTCCAATGCCAGCTGGGATTAGGTCCAGCTTCCCCCACTTCAAACAAACCGATAGGCGGTATTGATGCTGATTAGATGGATTGATGAAAAGATGAAAGGATTATTGTGAGCTGAATAAGAGCAAACTATTTTTTGCCTACTCCAATTAAAACATTGTTTTACTGACAATATCTTATTAAATTTAAGATATGCAACGCTTGGGTTGGTGATGAAGGAATCAAGAGAAAAGTAGACAGATTCAGTTGACAGCATTAAATCTGACTAAGGGTCTGCCGCCATGTTGGCAGCTAAATGAGGCTGAGCTTTGACCTAAATGCTAAATTCATGATACTAATATGCTCTCAGTGTCAATGCTAACATGCTGATATTACAGTAAGTATTCTTTTTGTATGTGCCCCATCATCCTTATTGATCTAACACATTAGCATAGTAGTATTTGCTAATCAGCCATGAACTCAGAGGGACCTGAGGCTTAGTTTTGCTGGTATTTTGTCATAGACCAAAGTATTGGATAAACTGTCTGTCTGTCTGTCTATAGTGCATAATCGCATTGTATATTAAGAGTCTTTACTGACTCTAGTCTAACTGGCAAAATCCTCAATGCAGAGAGCTAAACAAGTTCATCTCTACAGCAGGAAGAATAAACACTGCACTGCAGGTCCACAGAGACTGCTGCACAGTCACTTTTTAGTACCTGTATATCCCGCCCCTCAGTTTCAGTTCGTATAATTCACAATTGTTCAAACTTTGAACAGAGGATTTAAAAAAAAAAAAGGAAGCTCCATCCAATCCTTTCTGGGAATACTGACAGTGTCCTTTTGGATTGCATCTCCTCAGAAGTGAGTCTTGTGAATGATATATGAAGTGAGACGCATCTCTTCTGTCACTGCTACTGTCTCACTGGTCCCACGGAGCCTCTACAGCCGGAAGACGCTGCTGCAGGATCAACGCTCCAGCAGGCTCATCACTGCAAGAACAACACTCTCATACTTGAAAAACTCTCAGATGAAGTTGCATTTAACAATAAGTTGAAGAGAGATATATATTCAGAAGGCTGAACAGTTAATTGCACATAACAATTTCAGATATTCAGATAAAAAGTTTAGAATTTTCCTATAAACTATATATAGTATTTAAGTTGTACCGTGTTTTAAGTGTTATGTGTACTGTGAAGTTTGGGGAACCTTTATTACAGCGATTACTACTTCACACCAAGGGTGACGTCCCGCAGAAGCAGTGGCTTTTTAGCTTTTGACAAGCGGTTCAATATTTGATGACAAAGTGCAAATGAAGCGAAGGAGATTCCCTCTTTGTAGCGGTGAAAGGCTTTGGAGTTTGGAGGCTACGTGGAGCTGAAATATGTATTCCTCTGCTGGAGTGTGACTGAGATTTCCACAGAGATGTGAGTTAAACATGCGTGACAGCAGAAGGGAGAGACAGAAGCCAGGGTTTCATTCTACTGTCAATCGAAATCTACACAAAAGTTCCGAACACTGCAGAGAGAAAATGGGAATTCCCATTGTTTCCATTAGCTGCTGAAGAAAGGGATTATTTTGCCATAGCAAAAATAGGAAGGGGGGAGGAATCATCCCACATGCTGTCCATCACCTGTGCTCACTTTTAATGATGTTGTGTTAGTGGGCGATACGGTGGTGCAGTGATTAGCACTGTTGCCTCCCAGTAAGAAAGTTCTGGGTTTGAGACTGACGGACGACCAGGGGGCCTCTCTGTGTGGTTCTCACCTCCTTGCTGTGCTTGCCTGGGTTTCTGTATGGTACTCCAGCTTCCTCCCACAGTCCAAAGACATGCAGGTTACCTGACGGCATGCCCGTAGGTGTGAATGTGAGAGTGAATGTTCAGCTGCTTTCAGACATGTTCTGAGCGTGAATATGTGAATGCAAATATCCGAGTGACAGGCTCCGGATTATCTGCAGACTTTTCCCGCCTGGCCTCTTAGAATAAAGGATTGTGAACGTGTCTGTGCGGAAAATCTCCCTGTGCGTTCTGCATGTGTGAAAGGCCAACTCTAGGGAAACTCCGGACTTTACCCGCAGGTCACGTCTGAAAACGGCTTTTGTTTGTCTCCGTGTGTGATGGACAGGCCACCTATCAAGGGTCTACCCTGCCTCTAACCAAATGTCATCTGGCTCTAGCCTCCAGTGACCCTCAAAGGATAAGTGGAAAAGATAATGGATGGTACTTATGCCTTCAGCCGTCTGTGGCTCAGGAGGTAGAGGAGGTCGTCAACTAATCAGAAGGTAGATGGTTTCATCTCCTGCTCCTTTAGTATACGCTTCAAAGATTCCCGCAATGATCATCTGAATGTGTCTATACATACATGCATACATAACAATACCTAACATTTTTGTTTGAGTGGGTGAATGTGACAATGTGGGGAAAAAATATGCCAATTAGAGGATTGCAGCAGCAGAAGAGATGGACAGTGGGCAGGATTGTTTGTTTCTTCCCACTCAAGTTTTTGATCCTGAACACATTCATTAAAATGATGCAGGATAAAAATTGTGAATGTGTTTTGGTCATGAATGTCTCTTCTGATCATCGTTGGCTAACTTTGACCATATGTACTGCATCTTTTTACAGCTTTTTATCGTCATGGAAACAAAAGGGAAGCACATCAAAAAATCCTTTTGTACCAAGTATCAATTGCACAACAACGGTGGATTAACAGTGTGAGTTATCAGATCAGATTGGTAGTAATAATTTTAATAATAATAATACATGTTTCATTATACAAGTAAACTGAATGGAAAAATGTAATTGTTTAAGTTGGGAGATAATTTATACTGTTATCTCATGTATTATGTATGCATATTATATTTCGTATGGTGTTTTTTGTCTACACCAACGCTCCCCTATCCTTAAACAACAGGCGTGCTGACGATACTTGGCGGGAGAATAGCATAGAGGAATGAACATTGTTCAGGGGCTAAGCTAGCAGACGTTGTCAAACAATGTTGTGTCCCAGGGTCAGTGAACGCACCTCGTAAGAAGATATCAGAGGTAATTTAGGCTACAAACATCGTGTAAATGGCCTTTTTTCAAACCGATTATTAATGCCGGGGCTTGCAGACACTTGGATGACACCACACAAGCAGAATGGAGGTATGTTTTGTTTTTTTCTGTGTTGTTATTTTACGTCTGAAGAATAACTCGCCGCTTCCTTCAATTTTATCGGATTCGACTGCAACAAAGTTTATCCCTGAGACACCAGAAGTGTTTTCAAACAGTTCACCCACCCCTCCATGGGTATGTGGTGAGTAGATAATGAGAGAATTGTCCTACTTCAGTAAACTATCCATTTAAAATTCTTTGTTTAGACTTTTATTGGAAGTGGTTTGAAACAACAGTATTTCTGTTGTTTCAATTTCTTAGTGTTTATTTTACTTTGACGCTGCTTCCCTCCTGTTTCTTTGTGTGTTTCCTCTCTGGTTTGTTCACCCTGATGTGTTTCACCTTTGTTCAATTATCCCTACCTCCCATGTGTGTTTAGTCTCAGAGCACGGTCTTCTTTGTTGGTACGTGTGCTAATGCCCGTGGTATTAAATATGCTCCTGATGGTTTTCATAGCACTTCAGTTTTTCTCCCTGTTATCTTGTGTCCCCATTTTGTTCCTTTTGTCAATGTAGAGTCTCTTTTGTATTTGGACTTTCATTGTGACTGTCTGCCTTCCAAAAGCTTGCCAGATTTACACTTACCTGCCTATCAAGACTAAACCTTTGTTAATGCAGTCACTTATCTTCTGAACCTTCCTCCTCCACAGTCCTGTCTGCTTTATTTCATTTAGTTTATTCTACCATTACTGGCAATAACTGCTCCACTCTATTTGTCATTGCTGCTCCCTTCATTTATAATACCTTTGACATTGACGCACTTTCCCATTATGTTAAAAACAGTTTATTTGAATCAATGTTGTTAATACTGTTATTTTGTTGATGTGTAAACATGGCATCTGGTGGACTTCTGTCTGGCCTGTTAAAAATTAGTTTTTGTGGTTTGTTGTTGCTCTTGTTGAAGGTTAAAGGACAGAGGATGTCGCACCATGTTAAGCGCTATTGGACTGAAATTAGTGAATATAAGCTAGACAAATCAATTTTGATTGATTGAATGATTTAAAGCTAAAAAAACAGCAGTAATTTGTGTTATAATTTGAAAACATGCAGTTTACTTCTCATTACAGATATTAAAACAATGAAACCTAATAGCCCTGTGTCTGTGTGCAACAAATTGTTTTCTAACTGTGATGAGTAAATCCCTGTCTAAATATACACATATAGACACTATATTCCTTCAAATACTTATATTTGGACTGTTTTGAGAACCTGTAAACATGTGAACCAGAGTGATTCATAGGTGTCTCCAAGTGCCCCTTCTGGTTCATGTAGTTGCTGCAGCATACTGCAAAAGGGCTGGCTGAGGGGAAATATATAGATGGGAGGCTATGGTGGTTAATAAATACCTGCTCAGCCAATCATGTCACTGGTCTGATAACTCTCAAACAGCTTATTCCGCGGATGGAGATCTGCACAGTGTGAGTACACAGCAACAGATGTGTTGTTTTTTACATGGTGAGTTTGTTTCATTAGGGAGGCACTGATGTGAAATGCTGAATCGGTGGTTTGTGTTTTGGGTTGTTATGTTCCTCCTGTCTGTGCCATGGGAATAAAGAACTCTCCAATGCATCTTATTGAACAACTGTCCAAAACCTTGTTTTCCAAATCACACAAATTATGAAACAACCTTTCACATGACATGTGTTTTGAAAAAGAATCAATTCTGCATCAACACATGTTTCATTTCTTATTGGTCAGTCTGGGCCCCGTGAAATGTGAGGTCACCGGGACAATATAAGGCCAGGTCTCCCTCTTTTCTATCTCTTTCTACAATCCCTTTCAAGGGCAGAAGGCTATCCAGCCTCTTCTCCTGCATCGCCGAGGGGAGAAGCCTGGTTTCGCCAGCTCACATCTTCTCTTTCCATCCAACTCTTTGAACAAAATCTGTTCTCCCTCTCTGTGCCGGTCATTTCGATGCTGCAACCGTACTCCATCCCTATCATCTCCAGCCCTCATATCCAGAGGCCTGTGGATAGGGTTGGGGGGGTCAGGATTTAATTCACCCCATCACAACCACGGCCAGTGTCTAAACCAGGGGGTTGTTTGGTGTGCTGCGCAGAGCCTCATCCTATTTCACCTCTTCAGTCAGTAAAACCCTCTCATTTATAATGCTACTTTCTCCTCTTGTTTTATTCGTCGATACAATTTAGTTCAATTATCAACTGATTGAAATGCTCACGAAAAGCAAAGTCCCTCAATACATGTTTGTTGGTGAATGTCAATAATATAACTATTAATATTCCTGAGAGAAGAAGAGTTAAAAAGACAGAAAACAGTCCCTATCTGTTTTTCCTCCTGTCCTCTGCTGCTTTTGTGATGCATTTTCTCTAGGTCCTACTGGTAGAGAGGGTTTGGGGGGTGTAAAACATTGTGGGAAAAATCGTTCTTCTTCATGTTTGATGAAGCACTTCATTGGCCTTTTACTTTTTAGTGCACTGACTGTAACCAGCGTAGTTGTCAACTCCAGTTATCTTCACTTCACCTGGTTACCAGTGTCCAATGCAGCCGGCCTGCTGTGTGTGTGTGTGTGTGTGTGTGTGTGTGTGTGTGTGTGTGTGTGTGTGTGTATATATATATATGCATATTTATTTCATTCTCATTTATTTATTTTATCATTTCAATGTATTAACTCTTCAATGCACCCTCGGCACTATTGTAAATGAGGGTCTTATTCTTCAATGTGTTTTCCGAGGCTTAAATAAATAACCAATCAATGGAGGTGAGGAGCAACACAACTCAACCATAATAGAGAGAACATCTAAATTAGAAAATAAGTTGGCAGTCTATGTGGATATTGTAAATCAATGCATTGGAAACACAGTAGGTAACATCTGCTACTACCAGAGGAGAATGTTTGCCCTGTTTAAATTTGTTATGCCAGTTTTAATTTGTCGATCTGGTATTGACTCCCCTTCACTATACCTCAAAGGTCATGCTTGCGTTCTTCTAAGTTTTGCCTCTCAGCTTATGGTCCTTTGTTTAATCTCCTTTGTATTTTTTACTGCCTATCTGTGTGTATGGCCTCTTGGAACGTCATGAGGGCTTCACTCTTTATCCCCACCACTGTTGTCCTGTGAATTCTTTGAAGTGTCTGAGTTCCACCAGTGTTTAGGCCTGTCGCGATATGCAATAAATCAATTAATTGCGCGATAAATTAAAATGAGCGATAATTTTTTGCCGGCTGCAATAAATCGCCGGATGGTGTTTTTTTGCCCCAACTGAATTCTTCAAGGCAGCGCGCAGGGTTAGGCATTCAGTTGGTGATGGTTATTATTTCCTGCAGCGCAGCCTTAAAGGCCGAGCTGAGGGCACAATAAGTTAACCCCCTCGTCACGTCTCAGTCACTTGTAGCATTGGTCTCTATGTGGGAGGCGGAGCCCTGGCGTTGCGCAGTGCAGAGTGCAGCATGAAAGTCCCGAGAGGAGAAGAGAAAAAACATTTGGAAGAATAAAAAGATGGAGTTGGTTTCTAAGCCGAACGCGACAGCTGCCGTGTGGGAGCACTTCGGCTTCAAACCCAACGGCCGGGGCGAACCAAATAACTTATGCGAGCCGACATGTCGCATTTGTTTGAAAACAGTATTGACAAAACGCGGTAATACAACAAACCTGCATCTTCACCTGAAACACAATCACCCGATGCAGTTTTCCCAGCTTGGGAAAAAACAAACAGTTGGGAAGTCTCCGTCTTCCCAACTGTCCACAATCACTGGGGCGTTTAGACGGCAAACAAAGTACAAACAGGACAGCGCAAAATGGTGCGCGCTCACTGACTGTGTAGTTCGCTTCATTGCTAGAGAGATGATGCCCTTTAGTATCGTGGAAAAGCCTGCATTTCGACGAATGCTGCAAACATTTGACAGCCAGTACGAATTGCCTGGGAGAACATACGTGTCAAAACGGCAATATTATCGCTTATCGCAATAATTTCTGGGGCAATTAATCGCACAGAAAAATGTGTTATCGTGACAGGCCTACCAGTGTTACAAGACGTTGTTCTGAGACATATTACCAAGTCAAATTTTTGGGGAAAATTTGACTACAAATTCAATGCTGTAGCTTTCCATAACTCAAATGTTTAAATAGTTAAACTGCACCAGTAAGCAGTTTTTAAATAAACCCCATCTGCTATTATGGTTCAGTGACTTAGCACTTTATTGCTTTAGAATAAAAAAGTTGCTTTGTTTAGTGGCTTTTATTTTCCAAGTTGTGTTCTCATAAGTAACGCACATACATTCTGTCACTCTGACAAAGGTCATTGCACCAAAATGTCAATCATCTTGTCAGCTAAGAATTTCTATGACTATGATTACGTTTTCATAAATAACATCAACAGCTGAGGAAATGAAACATGGGGCAAAAGCATGTCAGACCTACAGAGAGGAGACAGATGAAGACTGGAGACAGACGGAATGTGAAGTAAAATGTCACAGCAGCAGGTTTGTCAGTGACGTCAAGTGGATTCATCGCAGCCACTGCAGACAGAGAGCAACACACTGGGCTGGATTTCTGTCACACGTCAGAGTGAAAAGTCAGAAAGTTGGTGTGGAGCTGTCACACCTGTCAGTGTTATGTGGATGTAATATCATCCAAGCCTTATCAATCACAGATATCTCAGATAAAGGTCCTCATTTTGGGGTTGACATTGATAATTTGGATTTTGCTGTTGAGGCTGGGTGATCATTTCTAAGATAATAAAAGCAATTTGAATTTGCGGTTAGCTCAAATGGTTTCCTTGTGATAGACTGAAATCCTCATGACTTCGCAAAGAATTATCAAGAAACAAGAAGACCACTTCCACTTTAAACACCTTTACATATGACTGGTAGGTAACTGTCGTGTGTGTGGACATGAGGAGCAGGAACAAACATCCAAATCACACACAAACATTTGTGTTAAAAGAAGGTGCAGCAAAGTTTAAGGCTAAATGCTCATGACCACATACAAACATGCTCATATGCACACAATGGGTGCAATAGTTACTATTGCAGCGCCCGTTCTAAACCTACCTATCCGGAATGGGATCATTGCTTGGCCTCAGGATTAGGGTTGCAAAGGGGCGGAACATTTCCGGTTAATTTAAAAAAAAGATAAATACACAAATTAATCGCTGAGCACTGTTGGGACATGGTTTTTGTGAAAACCACAGGCCTCCTCTAAGTCAAACTTGTAACAAACATGCTGCATGTGCTGGAGTGGACTCAATCCCCCAAGATGCAACAGGTTCCATTGATCTTTGACAGTCAAGGAACTCAGTCTCCCAGAGGATGTAACAGGATGCTGCATGTCCTGGGGTCAGGGCAATATCACACAAAGGTGTCAAGAGCCACCAGGGTCAACTCCTATTGGTCACTCTGGTCCAAGACCTGTGAGGTCACCGGGGCCAATATAAGGAGAGGTCTCCCCAAGATCTTTCTCTTTCTAAAATCCTTCGAAGGCCAGCAGGCTGTCCAGCCTCTCTTCTCCTACATCGCCAAGGGGGGGGGCCTGGCTGATCCAGCTTCCTTCTCTATCCAACCTTCAAGCTCTACCAAACTCCTCGTAGCGACCATTGTCCTGCAGGAAAACTTCAACCAGCATCTTAGCACACGGCTCGACAGAATCGCGAATGCAGAACTCTACGACCACAAAGCCAGGAGACGTCACAGAACTGCAAACTGAACAGCAACTTCTTTTCCTCTTTCCCTCGGACTGGTAACATAATCTGGGCTTAATAATTATACTACGCTAAGCAAGACTGTTTATTTGATCGGTGTGTGCTTATAAGTTTGATATATGCTCTGACGTTGTAGGCATAAGTTAAAGGAAGGTTAATAGTTAGGCTCGCCACAGGCTTTGTCCCTGACTATCATTATCTGATTAACATCCACACAGACACGCATAGCATCTCACCTAGTTAAATCTTCCCCCTGTGCCGTGAGGTAACCTAAGAACAAGGGGGGGGTGGGGGGCTCTTATCTTAGGGAGCATTCTTTAAAGCATGCTAATTTACATTCACACACACACTCACACACCTCCTAGTTAGTTAGTTTGATTGTTTAGTAACTTGTGTTTTTATACTTTATTATGTTAATAATAAATGTTCTTCTTTCACAAATGTTCTGTCATTAATATTGCATAAGGGAATCTTGCCAACCGTTACACTGCTAAGAACTCCATAACCTTCATTGTTCATTATATAATCTTTAATGGTCAAATATTGATATTTCTAATTGAACTAGATCTAAATGAGACTGATCTTAATCAATAAATTGGCTATCTTTTCCCTTCTATGAAGGGTGGTGCCCCGCGAGAACTTTAACCAATTAAAGTTATGATTTAATATTAATATTTTAAATATTAATGTTTTACATTTTATTTTGATAACCAAATTTATTGAGTGCCTAAAGGCACACCATTCTATGGTAACTCTTTTCAAGCACTATTGCACAACAGCACTAAAAAACATCATTCAAAACTCTATTTTAAAGATGTATGGAATGTAACACACGCTGCACGTTGAATTTCAAACCACCACTGAGCATTTCTCCATCACATGCACAGATAATTCTCATGTGTGGAGACATTTCACCCGAGCCAATGTAGAAGGAAAGGCTGTGTACATTTGTAAATACTATGCAAAGACGTATGTTAAGAATGACACAAAGATGCAGAAGCATATAGTCAAGTGCCCAAAGTTTCCTCAGGGCTCAAATCAGCCTATGACAAAACAGAATGTTTATATTTATGTCTGTATATGACAAGGTAAATACAGTTAGTATAAATTACCCACACAATTTCCGTATATTCCCGTTAATTCCCATGGAAAGTTTCCAGCTTTGAATATTCCCGGAATTTTGCAACCCTACTCAGGATTAGTCCTCGTCAGTAGTGACACCTACAACTGGCCTAAAATATACAATGACTTTTTCTTGTTTGTGTGCTGGATGTATGTCTATGGTGCAGAGTGAAGTCAGAGAACTTCATCGTTCATTCTGCCTGGTTATCAGCAAGGAATATTTTAGTCATTTTTTAATCGATAAATAAATTTACTTTTTTTTTTTCTATTGGTCATGTTTGGTTTATATATAAGTTAGAATTTTGGACCTAACTGCAGTTATTGTTTCATACACAACATGTAGGCTATTTCAGAAGTCAGCAAGTGACACATCCTTCAGACCCCAGTTCATCATGTTTCTACATAAAGAGCTCTGTAATACGGCTCGATATTAAAAACACTGCAGCAACAAAACAAACATTGTGCTTTTACTTCGAAGACAAATTGCCAAACAACAAGGGATTCTTGTTGCCATGACGAGAAATAAGGGGATTAAACTGGGTTTGACGACCTACTGATAATGCAAGCAGCCCCCGGTTATCTGATCCCTCCTCCCATCCACACAATCTGACTAAGGCGCGCCTGTGTCCAAATCAAACCAAAATCTGCACTGCACTTCTTTTGACCTATGAAAATACACATGCCAAGTGTGAAGTTGAATAGATGAAGGTTTGGAAAGGTACGTGTCCCACAGACAGAGAGAAAGATAAATAAATGAGTATATTGGTACTGTTAATCATGTTCGCCCTCTTACTTAAGCGTCAGCATGCTTGGCCCAATATTACCAAAAACAGTAAATCCGAGGCTGATGCAAATGTGAGTAGCGTTTGGTCACAAATCATATTGGACAAATTAAAGTATTGGCTCACCCAAGCCCAGCTGTGCAAAGAACCTGGGGTGTGATCCCCAAATGGAATAATTTGCTCCGCAACGCCACAACATTGAGCTCTTCACATGCGCTTTAGAGAGGCATGCAGCTGCACAGCAAAAAAGCTCTCTTCTCCATCACCAAGAAACACTAAAGAGTTAAACGCTCCATCCCTCTCTGCTGACCAAGAAGCTGTGAACACACAGGCTTACCAAACAGGGGATGAACTGCAGTCTTGTCATGAGTGTGAGAGTGGGTGTTTTGAGACATGCCTAGCATTCATCACTAGGGTGGCAGCCTCCAGTTTTAACCCGCTGCTGACAGGTCCTATTTGTAGAGCGGTATGACCCAATTTTTTTCCAACTGTGCGGCCAAGATACTCCTGAGTTTTACAGGAGAGGGTGAATTCTCAGCAGCAGCCTAAATATATATAAAAATGCTATATATTGATGTATGTAATAAATGGTATGTATATATATAGAGAGCATTTGTAGTCTTGATGACCACTTGATGTGTTACAGTACACATTACCAATTTGCACACACACATTCCTACAGTGCATCTATGTGCAGCAGTTTTTCACTCATAACTCACACGCAGGTACAGCTTGGTGTTCAGTGGGGCTCAGTGTGTTGCCCAAGGACACTGGAAGGAGATTTTGTCTGATATGGAGCTAAAACGTTTTTCAATTGCAAACGTTTTAGTGTGGACGCAGCGTGAGTGTTGCTCCGCAAGTGAGATACATGTAGTTTTAATCTCATATTGGCATTCCAAGGACCGATGCAAATAGTTCCCATAATGTATAAATATATGTCTTCCATTACCTTATGACCTTTGAGACCTATCGAGCAAGCCTAATAGGTCCTTGTCCCCGTTTGGCAAATGAGAAAATGTTATCATGTGATGTGGTTCATGTGAGCCTCTAAGGGTGGCCTTCTGATAAATGAGCAGCTGGCCTACCCTACACAAAAAGGAGAGAGAGCGAGAAAGGCAAAGAGTTTTCGTTCCTTCATATTACCCTCTTCACCGTGTGCTCGACCTTCCTCAGTGAGTAAACAAGGGGAAACGCTGCCCACACACAACCACACACACCCACACATACCATCACCCCAGACCACACATTTTCAATAAGCTGTGGACTGAGTGCATGAATCCCTTTAGTGTTTGATTAAGTACTGTAGTAGAAAAATTAACTAAGCAAGGTTGACAAACTATTTTGTATTTAGATAGTAAGCATTTGAAGCCTTGACAAGAGACTTTTATGACTTGAGCTGTTTTATGGTCGGGACTGTTAGTGTTGAAATACGTTGAGACCATTTGTTACTTAATTACCCATCAAAGGAAGGAGTGGATGTCTTCTTATCACCTAAGGAAACACATGTGAATCAGTTGCTAATGTTTAGATTCCTCTCCTTCCCCCACCCATGTATCCTTCCTGGATTGGTTCAGAAGGACAGCCCTAAATCCTCCTATATAAGATCTGTGTTTTTGACTGTTCTTTATCCTCACTCTGAGATCCTTGTGGTCTCCCTGTGTTGATCCTTTCTGCAGAAAGCCCCTTATTAAATACACGTAGATAACTTTGTTGTTTCCAGCCTCTTGTATCTCGAAATTTCCATCACAATTTGGTGTCAGAAGTGGGATTGCACGTCTGGACGGATCTGGACTCGGGTCAACGGTTGACCGATCATCTTGGAAAAAAAAAAGTTTCCAACCTTAACCTCCCCATACGGGTGAGATGCAGGGACTAAAGACCCGAGTCCCGGATCGTCTCAGCGCTGCGATCTATCTGGTGAGAATCTGAGATTTCAAGTGTAATATATACCAAGCAAAGCATAGTGTTACGGAGAAGTTGGTCTAAGAGGAACGGGATCCTCCAGACAGGTGAAAGCCCTGTAAATTTTTAACCAAGGTTTAGAAGAAACCTGGAAGGTAGACTGACGAGGTACCTTAAGGAGTTGTTTCGACTGCAACCACAGAGAGGACATAATACTGAGTGTATTTGCATTGTGTCAGACAACTCAAACAAAAAGCGCGCTATGTAGAGAACTTCTTTAGTGCACTATGATTTATGTTGGGTAGGCAGGATATTTAAAAGTGTATTAGAAAAAAAAAAAAAAGAAAAAAAAAAAAAAAAAAAGAGACGAATTGAGAAATTAATTGAACAAGTAATTATAAGGAAATTACTACTGATTATTATATAGGGGATACTAAAGTGTTTTGAGGATATTAATATTATTACGTTTCCTATATTGCTCCTTACGAAAGTGTTTTTGGAGATTGATTAAAGATTTAAGATAACTAAAACTTAACATAATTTTTTTTTTAATATGGGTAAAAGTAACAGTAAAGAAAAATTCGATGGAACTGATCTGAGTAGTCCTAATATGAATTTTATGCGAAGGAAATATGGTGACACAGCATTAAACCAGGTGAAAGTTTGGATGAATGAATGTGGGTTTCCAGAGGGGGGGAGTTTTAGCATGAGGCAGCTGAAACAGTTGAGACTAAAGTTAGAGGAGAAAGAAAGAGTGAAAAATACATTTCAGGCAGAATGGAAGGGATATGGAATGTGGTTAGAAGAAGCACAACGTAGGGACAAAAAACAAACATTTGTAAAGACAGATAAACCCTCACAAGTGTCTCAGTGTTTCAAAATGCAGGATTCCGACCTCGACTCTGCCCCGCCAAGAAGACAACAACCTGCACAACTCCAAGCTGCACTGCAAGCGGATTTTCCACAGGCAGGAGCCCAAGCTCCACCACCTCTTCCACCTCTACCACCTTTGCCACCACCTCCTCAACCACCTCTTCCACCACTTCCTCCACCATACAACATTCCAGACCCGCAACCCCTTTCTCCACCTCACACCAGAGGAGGGGGACAATACGGACCGGGACAGGATCCGGCCCACAAGGTTTTGTGCCTCCCTATGGTTGAAGTGGCAGGACCAGATGGACATGCCATACTTGTGCACAGGCCGTGGACGAATTGAAGCCGCATTCCCAGTGCGGATGGACATGACAAAGATTTCAGTGTGTAAGCAAGAAGAAGATGAGTCAGTTCACACCTACTTGACTCGCTTAACTGAAGCTCACAACACTCACAGTGGGTTGACTCCACCTCCTGATGTAAACGCAGCAGAAATAACACCATGGGAAGCCCACCTGAGAAATAGTTTCATCAACGGCCTAAGACTTGATGTTGCCAACCTGTTAAAACGCACATGCATCCAGTGGGACTCTGGAAAACTCAGCTTGATAGAATCACATGCAGTGCATGCTGAGAAATTAATCAGAGATGGAGACAAGAGGAAGAAGGAGAAAAGAGAGACTGATCTGCATCACGCCACATTGACCATGTTCGCGGGTGCACCTCGCGGGTATTCAAGAGGCCGAGGGCGCGGACGGAGTAGAGGAGGATTTCAAGGAAGAAGGGGAGATCGCACGCGGAATTATGATCCGAACATTTGTTTTTTCTGTGGAGAGAAGGGACATTGGGCAAAAGATTGTCCGGGGAGACAGCAACCTTACAATGCTGATTGAACCGAGGCGGGGGCGGAGGAGAGGGAGGAACCAGCATCTTTGGACACAGAACGAGACCGTAAGGAACACATCACACATCAAGAGGGTGAATGCACCACACCAACACAAACACCTATCACAGAAGTAAAAGATTTTTTAGAAAAGAAAGACAAATTACTTATAGAAACATATGTTAAGTATCAATCAGATGCTTATGCTCATATGACAAACGCACACACTCACAGTGCTAGGGAAAGACATTACATTCCTTGTAGATTCAGGAGCAACACATTCAGTCATCAAGAGCAATATGTTTGAAACACCTCCTAAAATGAGTGGACGATTTGTTAGATCTGTGGGGGCTTCAGGAAGCACCGTGGTTGAAAAATTCACGACTCCTTTAATATGTAGTGATAGCGGCACAGGAAAATTTAAGTGTTCATTTTTGCTATCCTCATGTTGTCCAATTAATTTGATGGGAAGAGATGTAATGTGTCTTATGGGCATTTCTTTAATTTCCACCCCATCAGGTGTCGTAGTGGTCCGAACGGCTGATCTGGATCAACCACAGATTTACACATGCATTAAGTATAATGCTGATTCACTGCTATATGCATATGAATGGAAGCTCTGCTCATCTGTTGTCACCTCAATCAACACTGATCTAGTGGATAAGGCACATTCAGTCACACTAGGAACAGACACCACTTATATGCATCCAGAAGACTTACACTGCATTGCACACATACACGAAGGGAAAGATTCAGGATTTGAGAAAAGATGGTTTAGAGAAAGTTGTGTGAGAGAGAAGTTAACACTAAGTTGCATGTTCTGGAATGAACATAGATGTGCTGTTTCTGTAATTTTATCTAAACCAGAATATAAGTCACCCTCTCAGTTCCTTCACAGATATTCAGAGGTTGCTTCCCTTTATGACGTTCCTGATTCCCATCCACATGTCTCACTGTCAAAACACAAAAATGATGAATGGCAAGACTTGGGACCGTGGATAAAAAAATGTGTCCATGCTGACGTCTGGGAAAAGACATCAGATCCTTTGGTTCAGTATAATTCTGCTTTGAAAGTGTATAGAAAACGATTTACGTCTGTTGTTCACACATTCAGAACTGTTCAACTGGTACCAGACACATACACAGACACTCAGAATGCACATGCATATTTATATGACACAGACAACATTTCAGAAACACACCCGGCTCTAAAAGAGGTCCCTAAGACACTTTGGGCTCAAGGCAATCATGATGTGGGTTTAATTCGAAACATGAAACCTGTAGTCATCAAACCAAAATCCGACTACAGACCACATCAATCACAATATCCACTCAGACAGGAAGCCATCGATGGTATTACGCCAGTTTTCAACTCTCTATTGAAGGCAGGTGTAATTGTTCCTTGCAAGGATTCACCGGTGAGAACTCCGATTTTTCCGGTCAAGAAAGTTCGCGATGAATCACAACCTGATGATTGGCGATTTGTTCAAGATTTGAAAGCTGTCAATGCCGCAGTACAGCAGCGCGCTCCGTCGGTTCCAAATCCTTATACAATCCTTTCCCAAGTTCCGCCGGCTAGTAAATGGTTCTCTGTTGTTGATCTGGCAAATGCATTTTTTAGCGTTCAAATTGATAAAGACAGTCAATACTGGTTTGCATTTGAGTTCAACAGAGAAAGTTATACATTCACACGCCTGTGTCAGGGCTACTGTGAATCACCTACCATTTACAACCAGGCACTAAAAGACAGCTTGAGCTCATTAGAGATAACACCAGGAAGTGCACTTTTGCAATACGTTGACGATTTAATGATTTGTGCACCAACTAAAGAACAATGTGAAAAAGATACTGTAGCTCTCTTAAAACATTTAGATGCACAAGGCCACAAAGCAAGCCTGAAAAAATTGCAGTTTGTAAAAGAACAAGTTTCATTTTTAGGGCATGTGATCACAGCAGAGGGCAAATCCCTCTCCCCTAAGAGAGCATTAGCAATTCAAAATATTCCAAAACCTGTCACAAAGAAACAAGTGATGTCATTCCTGGGAATGTGTTCTTATTGTAGATCATTTATTCCTAATTATGCTGTCCTCGAGGCGCCCCTTAGCGCAATCGCACACGGGCAAGGCTTACAAGCATATAGCAAAGTGACATGGACTGATGACGCGGAGAAAGCTTTCACTGACTTGAAACTGACCTTACAAACGACTCCGACTTTAGGGCTACCCAACCCTGACCGACCTTTCACACAGGCTGTTGACGAAAAGGGGGGCTACATGACTTCAGTTCTCCTCCAGGAACATGGGGGCAAACAGAGACCTGTTGCATTTTTCTCAGCAAAACTTGATCCAGTTGCTGCAGGGCTGCCTACTTGTCTCAGAGCTGTAGCAGCGGCAGAGAAGGCTGTAATGGCATCCAGGGATTTAGTGGGGTACTCCCCACTCACCCTGTTGGTACCACATGCTGTGTCTATGATTTTGTTGGAACAAAAGACATCTCATTTGTCTGCTGCACGCTGGCTCCGTTATCATGCTATTCTGTTGGAAATGCCTAACATCACTGTGAAAAGATGTAATGTTCTTAACCCAGCTACTCTTCTTCCAACAGAAGGAGATGGTGAACAACATAATTGTGTAGTAACAATAACCGAAGTTTGTTCCCCCAGACCAGATTTACAGGAAACACCACTGCAGAATCCAGACCTTGAACTGTTTGTGGATGGATCAGCGTCTCGCAATTCAGACACAGGAGCAAATCAAGTTGGTTTCTCTGTGGTAACAGCACATGATACATTGATTGCACGACCTCTCCCTGCTTCCCTGTCTGCACAGGCAGCAGAGCTCACTGCTCTCATTGAAGCATGCAAATTGGCTAAGGGGAAAAGGGTTAACATCTACACTGACAGTAGATATGCATTTGGTGTAGTACATGATTTTGGCACGATTTGGAAACACAGAGAATTCCTTACATCATCAGGCAAACCAATTGCGCATCATGCTCTAGTGTCTCAGATGCTTGATGCTGTCCTCCTCCCCAAACAGGTTGCTGTATGTAAATGTGATGCTCACACTTCCAACAATGACCCAGTATCACAAGGAAATGCCAGGGCAGATGCAGCAGCGAAAGCAGCTGCTCGCCAGCCACTATCTGCTTCACACATCCTCTTACAGGTCGACCCCACCACCCCCACGGCTGACCTGCAAGACCTTCAACTTAGAGCAACAGCAGATGAGCGAGGACTTTGGAAGAGAAGTGGTTGCACACACACACATGGGGTGTGGGTGGGCCCTGAGGGGAAACCTTGTCTGCCAAAATATCTGTTTCCTCATTATGCAAAGTTAACGCATGGGAAGGATCATGTTTCAAAAGGATCAATGATGGCTGCTATTTCACAACATTGGTTCACTAAGGGGTTTTCTAGCTACGCTCAGAAGTTTTGTCAAGCATGCATGATTTGTGCTACTAACAACATTGGTAGAGGAATGCAGGCCCCACAAGCTGCACATCCTCCACCTGACAAACCATTTGATCATCTACAGATGGATTTTATTGAACTAACACCGAGTGAAGGGAAAAAATATTGCTTGGTTATAGTTGATATGTTTTCTAAATGGGTTGAAGTTTTCCCCACATCGAAACAAGACACAGGTGCCGTAGTTAAAGCGTTGATCACTGAACTTATTCCTAGATGGGGAATCCCGAGTAAAATCAGCAGTGACAACGGAACTCCTTTTGTTAGTGCTGCACTGAAACAAATGAGTAAGTATTTGGGCTTTGATCTGAGAAAACATTGTGCCTACCACCCAGCTAGTGCTGGAGCGGTGGAAAGAGAAAATGGCACGCTAAAAAACAAATTGGCAAAATGCTGTGAGGAAACTGGATTATCGTGGCCTAAGGCTCTCCCACTCGTTCTCATGCAAATGAGAATGAGGGTCAGACCAAAATATGGATTGAGCCCATTTGAGATTCTGTTCGGACGCCCAGCGAACACGGGCATTGGACCTGTTAAAAGACCAATGCCCTCAACATCTCTCTGTGAAGATGAAATGCTATGTTATTGTACAAATCTCTCTTCTGCTTTATCTGCCATCCACAAACAGGTAAAAGACGCACTCCCTACCCCGGCAACTGGACCACTTCATGACCTGAAGCCAGGCGACTGGGTTGTAGTAAAAGACCTAAGGCGGAAAAGTTGGCGACACAGACGCTGGACAGGACCGTACCAGATCCTTTTAACGACCCACACGGCGGTGAAGGTTGCTGAGAGGACAACATGGATTCATGCCAGTCACTGCAAGAGAGTCCCAGAACCAGAACATCCACCTGCTGCACCCACAATGAATGATTAAAGCAAAAGATCAGTGAAGAGGGGGCAGTGCTGACCAGTACAGCTGTTTATAATAAGTTGCTTCGGAGAATCACATGATACACACAACGCCGAGAAGACGACAAATGGAACGCTGACCTCTTCAGTCAGCTGGGTCTGAGTGGCAGTAGTGGAACTGTTCTCTTCATAATGATGACAGCGATCTCCTGCTGACTGACTCTAGATACAAATTTCGTTTTTGGAACATTCAAACCAATCTCCCAGGACAGTTCGTTTTGTGGGTCTCAAGCATCCTGTGTGATATGATGATTTGTTTTCCTTTGAAGCTACAGGAAGTGGTTGCTTGTTTGAACATGCCACACTTCTATTCGCACGTATGTCTCCCCCACATGGCACCTTTATACTCACAGTTTGGTTACTTTAGCCTCCATGAACCTTATAGGGAAGGCCAACTGTGTCCCTATTGTTTGTTCTGCCAGATGATTAGAATTAGATCTACAGTGACAACAAGATAAGGTGTGTTTCCCCTCCCTGAGTGGTTTCCTCCCCAGAACCCTTTGATAGTGATGAAGAATGTAATGTTGTTGTGTTGTCTGTCTAAATCTGCTTTTATCACTCCTTCCTCCCATTTAAAGAAGCATATTGCTGTGACAATGGCAGTTTGCCTAACACTACAGTGATGATGATGATGCATTTTGAAATCCTGGTGAATTGATGTATTTGATGTTTTACTGTAGATGTGCATTCTCATATGTTGTCATAAAATGACAAAAAGGAGGGAATTGTAGTAGAAAAATTAACTAAGCAAGGTTGACAAACTATTTTGTATTTAGATAGTAAGCATTTGAAGCCTTGACAAGAGACTTTTATGACTTGAGCTGTTTTATGGTCGGGACTGTTAGTGTTGAAATACGTTGAGACCATTTGTTACTTAATTACCCATCAAAGGAAGGAGTGGATGTCTTCTTATCACCTAAGGAAACACATGTGAATCAGTTGCTAATGTTTAGATTCCTCTCCTTCCCCCACCCATGTATCCTTCCTGGATTGGTTCAGAAGGACAGCCCTAAATCCTCCTATATAAGATCTGTGTTTTTGACTGTTCTTTATCCTCACTCTGAGATCCTTGTGGTCTCCCTGTGTTGATCCTTTCTGCAGAAAGCCCCTTATTAAATACACGTAGATAACTTTGTTGTTTCCAGCCTCTTGTATCTCGAAATTTCCATCACAGTACGCCTGCAACTGCATGAGCGATATTGTTTGTGGTTGGTATAAGAGTATATTGGGTGGGTGGGGAAGGGGTTGGAGGGTGCGGGGGATTAGGGGCAGGTCTTTGTTGTGATGAACTTGGGATTTCTTCTGATGTAGGGCTGCAACTAACGACTATTCTAATAGTCGATAGTCATTGATTATTGAAACGATTAATCGACTAATCGGATTATGGATGACACAAATTCTAAATTGATCTTATTTAGCCAACAGCTTTTAAATTTAGCTTGAGGTTGTTAGAAGCATGTGATGACTGAAAATAAAGACAATCAAGATCGATACTCAAAAAAAGTATTTTAATATACTTTGCTGCATATTAGTGTACTGTTGACACAAAAGCAAAGTCAAATATAGCTTTTGTCCATTTAAAACCAAGGACAGGCAAAGTGATAATAGCAAAAAAATAATCTAATTTAAGTTTCCCTTTTTCTTTGAACCAGGAACAGGCAAAGTGCTGATACTAAAAATATATTCAATTTCAAGTATCCATTTTTCTTGTTAATAAAAAAGGACAGGGAAAGTAGCAGCAATAAAACGACAAACGAAACTACAGTCTACTTTGGACTAAATAATTGTAATTAAAAAAGAAGTTTGTCGGACAATAGGATAACATTACGCTTTTAAACTTAAAAAAAAAGTTTAAACCATATTTTTTATAATGGATTCTAGAATCCTGCGCACAGGTAACCTGTATGTAGCAAGCTAGCTAACAGGCTATCTTACCGAGGCGAGTCTGCATCGTTTACGTTATGATGTCAAACCTCCTCCTCCTCCTCAAATGCGCGTGTCCGCCGAGCAGACCTGCGTAAAGCGGATCCGGCTCGCTCGTCCGGCCCGGCTGTATGCGGGTCCGACGAGTGGACCAGTGTACAGCGGGTCCGCCGTACACATAATGCAGGCAGTTTTTTTCGGGCCATGTTGAGGGTGAAGTTCTCCCGAACTATTGACTTCATAGTGCGCGGTGCTGTTGCAGCGGACGCCGCCATTGGCCAATGTTTTGTCACTACTGCACATGCGCTTTCAGAGATAAGAAGGAAGCGAGATGGCTCACTCCTCAGCTCCTCAGCTAGGCGACTATATTTGTCATCGAATTTAGTCGACGAAGTCAACTAATCGTTGCACCCCTATTCTGATGATGGCTCGAGAACATTTGCTGTGAGCCCTATATCACTGAGGGAAAACACAGACACACACAGATGGTTGTGCTGATTGGCCCATAAATATCACTTGTCTCTATTTTGAACTATTTTAATGCTTATTGTTGCTTTAAGAATAAACAATTCAAGAAAAGCGAGCAGCATGGCATATGAGTATGTCAGTAGTTTTTTGTCAACTTTGTCGACACCTCAACAGTTAGGGAATACAACAACCTTATAACAAAACATATTACCAGGTTTCCACACAGGTGTTTCTACTATTTTGTTTCTCTTATGTAAGGAAGTAACTCTCAGAATAATGCACCACCTTTAGAGGCAGAGCTGACAATAAGCAACTTAACATGTACAGTGCTGATGACAGTCTGAACTCGGTTTTCGAGGACAACACCACCTATGCCTACTGATTTATCAGATTAATCAATCAGTGTAGGTCTCTGTGGGCTGGTTGCCAACTGGCAAAGCATATAGGGAGTTAAAAATTCCCGGAAGCATTTTCATTGGACACAGAGTATGAGTCAACAATGAGTAAACGTCCCTCAGCGCAGGATGAGTCATCAAACAGCTGAAACAGTTTTGCAGGAAGATAAAAGGCTCAGAAAAAAAAAATTCAGTAATAAACGTGGAAATGAATTTAAACGTTTCTAAAATATCAGCAAATCTGTTTATTATACATGATGTGAAGGTAAAAATTCATGGCAGAGTGATTTTGGCGAGCCGTATTGATGCTCAGTATATTTTACAGGTGTACCTCTGACACTAGGGGTCAGAAGTCAAGGTACAGCAACATCCCCCTAATGACACAGCACTTTCTACTGCCTCTGCATGTGTGTGTCTGTGTGTTTGCTGTGCTGCTGAGAGAATTGTACTGACTCACTGGCCCCCGACCAACATTTTTGTGTGTGTGTATGTGTGCAAGTGTGTATATCTAAGAGTTTAAGAAATGAACGACTGGCTGAGCATCTTCCAGAGATTTCAATTAGTATTGGCCAACACTGCACGTCTGTCCTTCTCTTTCTCTGTCTCACACACACACACACATGCAGACCTGACACTGACCGAAAACAGCAGCTGTTCTTGTATGAGTAAATAATGTTAGCACCACCCAGACCTGTCTGTGTTTCCAGCAACGCGTCACTACCAAACCATATTAGCTTTCTCTGCATAGTTCTACACAATAAACGGCTCCCTGCTCCTGACTGGACTCTCAGGGACAAAACCACACTTTGCACCGACAGCGGCCATTTCACAGAGGTGCATTACTGTCAATAGCACAACAGTCACAACAGAGGGGCAAAGGGGCAAAAACTGCCATGTGTGGAGAGAGATACTGTCACTGTTTAATCAAATCGTTTTTCTCACGTCATTTGTATGAGAACATTCAAAATCATAATCCTCTCACATAGGACCTGAGGTTATTTGGTTTGAAAAAATGTCTTCATACTGACTCAATTGTCAATTGGCTACACCCTTAAAGTTCTTATCCCCCCCCCCCCCCCCCCTCGCGTTCACATTCTTCCTCCACGTCTTTCTCTCTCTGTATCATGATACCATCTCTCTGTGGCTTCTCTTGAGGTTGGGACTAAAAAGGCAAACAGAAAGTGGTCCAAAGACAAGGGGGGGGGGGGGGGAACAGTTCTCCTGTTCCACCCCTGACCTGCAGCCGCTCAGATGGAGGAAGTTAAATACACACATCGTGACATAAGAAGACACCGTCCACAAGGCTGATGTCACTAAGTTAACACAAGGACACTCCTAGATGACACACACACACATCCCTACTCAAGCTCTGGGGACGTGGTCATGTGGAGAGCTGGGTACTCGGAGGAGAATACTTCAAATGTTTTGGAATGGAAAGCGAGCCGTTCCTCCAGCTGCCAGAAGGAGACACGAGACTAACCCAAATAGCCACAAATGGAAAAGTCAATAATGAGGATTCCTGTGATTATTTTTTCTGCTGATAAATTAATATCTGCAGGGTCATTGTGGTCAGGCCATCTATGTTAAGTGAGAGAAAAACAATGAACTTGACATACAGGCCAGCTCCCCCTCACTCCTTCCACTTGTCAATAAACAAAGATAGAAAGAGTTTATCTTCTCTCAGTCTTCTCAAAATGAGGATACTCATTGTGACTTTTGGAAAAATACAAATATCCATTCTTGCATATTATGTCCATAATACCCTTGTAACCATTCAAGCCCATTACACAGACTCATAGTAATCAGTCCTGCCTGATTGTTTTTCAATGTGTCTTTATTATGTCTCTCTAAACTTTGCTATAAATTCCAGTGAAAATATAAAACAGGTTAGGCCCTCCTTTGGCAAAACAGAAGCCATAATGGTTGCACAAAATAATTTGAACTAGATTCACACAGTAGTAATGATGATAATGGCTTAATTGCTTTGTGACAGCAGCCCACAAAATCTGTCATTGTTTTGCTTCTCGAGTTGGCAGGCTAAATAGGCCTTTACAAGGAGCAGATGGTTGACAGTTCCCTTAAGATTAAGATCAGGCTTCCTCCTGTGGTCTTAATGATACTGGATTCTTTGAGACAGAAACAATTGGCCACAAAACGCTGAGGTGAAACAAGGACAGGACAGTTGTGGAGTCATATAATGTGATTAATGAGACAGTATATGTCACAGAAAGGTCTTATATATCAGTCAAGCTTCTAGGATAACATTTTCTAAACTTGAACTCCATCCTTCCATCCATCAATCTGTTTCCTTAAATGTATGTGCAGTGGCAGCAGGTTAAACAGGGTGATTGAAACATCCTTCTCCCACCCAACACTTTCCAGCTCTTGGGGGATCCTGAGGCACTCCCACACTAGGTTTGATATATTATCCCTCCAGTTCTGGGTCTACTTCCACCTGCTCTTCCAAATCACCTCAAATGGGGCTCGACATGATAGAGCAGTGGCTTTATTCTTTGCGTTCTCTCGTCGAATTTGACATAAACAGTGAACTTGGAACGTACAGTCTGGCCTATTTCTTGCAGTCACATGAGTTAAAATCAAAATATAATAAATAAAGTCAAATAAAAACATTTTAGTGTTAGACCTCAAATGACAAGCAATCAAATATCACATTCCCCAATAGTAGGACTAGTATTGTAATGAAGACAAATGTAAGGGAGCTGATCAGTGTCCGTGACAGAAGGGTGTGGGGATAGGAAACAGATTTGTGACTCCAACAGATGTTAAACTTTGGGATGAAGGAATCTGTGCAGCCTGATAGCAAATCAGAACAGGGCTGTTCCCAGTAGAAGCTTAAACCAGGATATGCAGATGGTAATCTGATAGCAGATTAGTGCCTTGGGCAATGGGTGATTTTTCCAGGGAGCCACCCATTGGTGCTCCAGTGGACTCAATTTGGCTGTTTGACTGTTGAACTGTCCACAGAGTGAGCTGTACTTGCATTGAAATGTTCTTTCCAACAACACCGTGCTTGCCTGTCATGATCACCGACACACTGGTGAACAAGGAGTCTTTGCCTGAGTGAACCTCCTTGGTAGCAGCTGCCAGTCTGACATTCAACAACTATGTCCAGCCACAAACCAGCTTCCGCTACAATCACAGTGGTTTTCTAGATGTAACAAAATAACAGAGGCAAATGTGAGATGCTAAGACAACTGAATGATATCAGGGACATTTACATCAATGTAAAATATGTTGAATTTACTAACAGACATTTTGCACTTCATAAAGTTATATTGTAGGAAACAGGCTTTTCCAGCAACTGCACAGTTTGCGCAGATAAAGCATTATGCGGCTAAACCGAACTTTGATCACAACCATGCTGACCTTAAACGACAAATTGGATTCTAGCAATGACAGGAGTCAGAAGATATGATGCCATTAATTTGTGTATCCCTGAATTTCCAAAGTTTCATAACTCTGCTGTCAGTTCTGACCAGGACTTGAGTAAAATGCAAGCATGAGTGTGAATATCAGACAGGATGATGACGAACGATGTAAGTTGTAGCAATATGTCTATAGCTAAGTTGGTGTTGCTCTTCCTTTTGTTGGAAACTGCAGTTACTACAACACAGTTGACAAACACAACACCTGTCCAGGGCAATGCCCTTGAGCATAAGACACTGAATCTTTCTCAGATCTGCAAACATGGTAACATCAGGCTGGTTATGACCTCAAATTAAATATTACAATACGTCATGGAAGCTGTGAGTTACGTTTAAAATAACTTTCAGATAGATTTTTCCAACAACAACAACAATAATAATTTAGACTAACCCATTATAGGTTGCAGTGGCAAAGTATCCTAAATACCCCTCGGCCAAGGTGCGGTATTTGCCCACACCTCTCAGCACAAACTTTGTGATATGATATCTTGCTGTGGACCAGGACCTACAAACTGTTATTATTTCTACAATTTCTGCTACATATAGCTACAATATCAGTAGATGTGGTCAGAGATAAATGAGCTCTTCTGTTTCCTTCTTGCGTCCGTTCTCTGAAGGAGAGCTGGCCTCAGACACTAACCTAACACAACACAGATACAACAATGCTGGCCTTAAAGTCAGAAGTATATTTATATACCTATTCAAGTGTATAGAAGTACATATTTGTGTTTCTGGATCAGCGTGTGCTGCTTTCCCCCCCCCGACACCATTCAGCACAATACCGAGGAGACCTGGCTGTATCATAAAGAGAGGATATAATTCTGTCTTTATTAGAAAGACAGAAGGGGGGCATGTGACTCTCGCTCTTTCGCTGCCTCTTTGTCACACATGTAAAATAAAATCTTCCTGCCAAAGTCTCTCTGCTCAGGATAAAGGGTTAAACGACCAAGAAAAATCTCAACTTCCCTGTCTTCTCCAACTATGTGCTGAGAGGGAGGATCAAGCCAGTCTTTCAGGTTCAATATAAACACACATGCACGCGCGTTGTGCAAGATCATTTTGGCTCGAGTAACTTGACAAACAAACACTTTACTTTAATGCAAGCCCATCGGGCCTCCGCGCAGCCTGGAGAGGGCCCAAGTTTTTTTCTCTAGCCAGCTTACTCTCAACTAAATGTAATATGTCTGTATATTAAAGTGTCAATTATCTCTTCCTGCTTAAGAACGAATACAGCATATTGTTGTCTCACGGATTTGTTGATCATCGAGATGTGAATAATTGAACAGGAGATTAAACTGAGATAAGTATATTAAAAACTAGCTGAGTGATGAATATTTGACAATATCCAATAGTCACAGTACTAACATACTGCCGGAAGTAATAATTAAGCATTACCAGCACTCACAGGGAGCCTGGAGAGTCGAATCAAAAATGTGCTTCAAAGCCAATAAGGACAAGGGAAAAATCCCTGACAACTGAGCAACCTGCTAAAGAAGTCATGTGTTATTCAAAAAGAGGCAACAGCTATTAATCGGAGCTTGACATGAATGAGAAATACTAATGAGACCACAACCTTCCAGCACACACCCATGTAAAACACGCAAGCCTTACCTTTCTGATACAAACGTGTTGACTTTAAAAGCCAAAATAAAAGATTCAACATGACCACAAAGTAAAACAACGCATGCTTTAGGTCTGATCACTAAAAGCCATTATAGTCAAGTGTTAGAAAACCAGCCTGTCAAAACGCAAAGCAGAAAACACTCGTATACATTAAAATGAAATGTCTTACCTGCAGGTGAACAGGTGTAGTTGTAGAGAAGTCGGAAATGGAAGGAAAAGACAGAAGGAGAATCTGTTAGCTGTCTTGTTAAGCTGAAATATTAAAGATCTAATTGTTTTGTTCTCGTCACATGAATTACGCCTTCGCCTGTTACAGGATCATAGAAATGGATTTATATACACATGACTGAGTTCTGTATATCATAGCATTGTCTGAACCTCTTCCATCTTCTCTTGTCTTTACAGTAATTTTTACGGATAATTAGATTCAAAGCAACTCATCACAAAGAACAACTCTGTCTGAATAAAAATTCAGACTGGGCAACAGCGACAACAAACTGTGTTTTTATAGCACTGGATATATGCAGCCATACTCTGCTGTGGAGAACACAGGTTTGAAACACATGCTGAAAGTAACTGAGCCAAAAGCAAAAAAACATGAAAACACATTGTCATTTTTTAAATGTTTTAAATGCTGTATATTATAGGCTTCAAATACTGTATTCAATCGCAATACAATTTGTGTTGCTCTAGTGTGTAGCTGAAATTTGCTCATGCGAGGTAAAATAATGTCTAAGTGACGTTTGTTCTCTAAAACCTGCACATTTATTATGAATCTATTTTGATTTACTTTTGTAAATGTAATTTTTTGTTTTATTAGGTTGCAGTTGGAGCAGTATATGAGACTTAGTCTGTTATTCTCAGTAAAGTTAAATCGAAAAGGAGAAAAAATGAACAGAAATGAAGCTGTTTATAATCAGTGCAATAGTACAAAAAAGTGATAGAACAAAAAAGACAATGGTATTTATGATAGTCTACATTATTATAATAAAGTAGTAGAAGAGTTAACAGTTTAGTAATCGTATAATAATTGTGATAAAACTATGAATAGTATAATGTAAGAAAGATATTATGTGGTCTATATCATTGTGCAAGTATAAAAAGGTCTAACAATATAAGGCAGATGAAATGATACAGAGTATAAATCAAAAATAATCGATAGCTGGTAGAGGTCCCCAGAGATATCTTGTGATAGTATATAATAATGGGGGGAGGGGGTGTATGTGATTAATGGGAAAAAGCGTTTAAGGAAGGAGGCAGCTTTGAGGGGGGAGCTGTTCCAGACCCTAATGGCAGTGGGAGGGGTCCTTCATGATGGAAGAGACTCAGTGGATACAGAATGTCCTGGATGGAGGAGAGAGAGAGACAGAGAGAGAGAGAGAGAGAGAGAGAGAGACCCCCATATCCTCTCAGCTGTTCTCACTATGTGTTGCAGGGTATTGCGTTCGGATGCTCTGCAACTCCCAAACCACAGGGTGATGCAAGATTTGTGCTTGTCTCTGGGTTTTTATGAATCTGCTTCATAAATGTGCAGAGATGAGAGGAAGCAGTGGAGAAACTGTGTGGGGGGGGTTCTGAGTTCAGTCAGAGGCTGAGCTGGAAAAAAAACACTGTGGCTCACCAGCAGAACGTTGTCAATCGTGCAAATGACAGTTAGCTCACAGCCACTGTGAACAGTTGTAGGTTATAGTGCACTGACAATGGTAGGGTGATTACACAAGATAAAAAGTCACAGGATCTGGCAGTTGACTGTATTGGCACATTTCGAGCCACACCCTGCTGCTCTGAAGGTGTGATGAACATTGTATGGTGAGAAAACTTGTACAACCTTTCATTTTGCAGGGGATGACAATGAAAGAGGTTCTGTCTGAACTCTGTATCTCAGTTCACTATGTTTTCAACATATCACTTTACAAATTTACAACAGCCAACATCGCTGTGACCACACACACAAACACACACACGCACGCACACAAACGCACGCATGCACGCACGCACACACGCAACAGGCTCCTTGACTTCCAGTAGAGGAAGAGGCAGTGTAATCAAATAGCATTCAGTGCCAAAAAGCTCTTTCCTGTAATTATCCCCTTGAACTCAAGCCAGAAGTGTGACAGTCTGTGTGTGTGTGTGTGTGTGTGTGTGTGTGTGTGTGTGTGTGTGTGTGTGTGTGTGTCTGAAAGAGGATATTTATGAGAGAACAGGTGGGTTAGAGCGTGACTTCTTTACTCAACATAAGGACACAACAGACAAAGATTCTACTACACGTATAATACACCTGCACACTCGCACACACATGCACACATAGACAAGCTCACAATAACAAATCCGGTGACACTTTCTATGACAGAACATTCAAAAGCCTATTTGTGCGTGCGTGTGTGTGTGTGTGTGTGTGTATGGGTGTGTGTATGTGTGTTTGTAGTTTGTGTGTGTCAGCAGCAGGCTGTCTGTCTCTCTAGGCATGCTGATGAGATGTGCGAGCAGAAGAGCGGTGTGTTGGGAGCTGCTGCTGTGTTTGCCTGACTTAGGGAGGAGATACACACACAGACACACAGACTCACACAAACAAACACACACACACACACACACATCACATTGTGCCACACAACAAAGCTCTTTTGCAATAGTGTTTATGTCGTATTCTGTGATCGTATCTCTGACTCTGACATATTGTCTTATGAAATGTGTGTGTGTGTGTGTGTGTGTGTGTGTGTGTGATTGTCAGCATCTTGGGTCCAATGTGATGGTAAGGCAAAATAAACCTATTTTCTGTAACTCTGCTCCATGTTGAGATTGCAGCAACTCATATCTGCAGATTTATCAGCTTCACATAAATGCTGCCAATCTCCTGTTCTACCACATCCCACTGGATTCACATCTGGTGGCTGAGTACGTCACTGAAGTTCACTGGACTCCCTTTCATGTTCATAACACCAGTTTGAGACTTTTAATTTGTCAGATACAGCATTACTCTGGTGAAATTAGCCTTTAGAAGATAATCAAGTGTATACATAGGAGTATGAACCTGACATGATGGATTGAAAGCCTAAAGTTTGTCAAGTAGACATTCTTCACATCATCCCACACCATGATCACCAGCAGCCTGTTGACAGAGGGCGGGTTGGCTTAATGGATTCTTCCTGTTGACTTCAGATTCTGATTCATCATGATCGGCAGCCTGAGCAGAAATACCACACGCCATGTTTTTTCCGTCTTCGTCGGTGCAGGATGGGTGAGTCTGTGTCGCTGCAGCTTCACAAAACCACTTTGCTTTATTTCTAACATGCAGTTTTCACATGAAGTACATCCACTAAAGGGTTTCCAGGCTATTCTAGTAAAGATCTCTGTCAACTCGAAGACTTTATAGACAACCAAATTGCATCACAGCCAATGTCGAGTCAGGAGTGAGAGAGGTAAACTTTGATTACTAAACTACCATGTTTATGGTTTTATGGTATAATTTTATGGTCAAAAATAATTAAAATTAGAACGGCTTAGTGACAACTGTGCTGATTCGCACTGTTGCCTAAAATTGAGCTATCACAGAGACGCAGAATGTTTTTGTACATGGTTGTAGTGGCCCACTGTTGTTGAAAAAAAAATAATGGTCTTGGAAATGACTTTAAATAGTCAGTTCAAAACTGTTCCATTCCACGCAATTGTTTCTATCCCAAGCTACTTTACCTTGTAAAGTCAGGACTGCAGCTGGGGGATATGGCCAAAAATTCATACCAGTTGTTGGCCTTAATCACATTATTATAGTTTTTTAAGTTTTAAGCCTAATATCTGCTCTTCAGGGGAAGCAGTACTTTTAAACACTTCTTTATGACCAGATAATGACAGACACTTGCCAAATGCTTTAAAATCTGAGGTCAATCAATTACGTGTTATACCTCCTCCTCACTGTGCTTTCACAATCCATGAGCAGTGTATTGATCTATATTTAACTATATTTAAATATTGCTATTGATGAAACTTATATTGTGATAATTATCTATATTGTTGTGACTTTAAAATATTATAGAAAAGCACATGTGAGGTAATTTCCTAACAGGACCAATAAAGCTTTTCAACTAACGTGTAATCCAGTGTTAATCGGTGTTTAATGAGATGGTGAACATAAAAACATAAAAAAGACTGTTTGTGTTACTGTTGTTATAGAGCAGAGGTAGCTGGTAAAGAGTTATTTGGTTTAAGACTATTTCTTCAACTTTTTCACCTGTATAGGATAAGAGAAGATATAGGGCAGGACATGAAACAAGAAAGAGAGAGGGGTATGAGCAGCACTTTTTCTATCCCACATCACTCACATACTGTCAGCAAAGCCATCAGGAGCAGGTTGGGGCCTCGGTATGTTGCCCATGGACTCCAAGCGGAATGAGGGAGACGGGTGATGAGTCACAACTGAAGGCAGGTGCCTTACTGTTATTTATATTTTAAAATATAAGGAAATTAAATAACATGTAGGTTTTTTAGATACTTGCAGAGGACATCACATCTTAACTGTATTTTATCTCACAAGCAGTTTAACCATAAATTGTAAATCTAAACTTTGTAGTGAGTGTCTCAGGATCATCAGGTATACTGCAGCTCGGCTCAATTTATTATAGTCTTGTCGATTATTCTAATTGGTAATAATGTTGTAGACTAAATAAAAAGGTAGGTCTGGCATCTCTGTTTTTCCTTTGTGTCATCCTGAAAAGGAGGGCTGCTATGCTGGTTATATAATCGGTAGTCCACCTCTCAATCAACTCTGACATGCATCCATCCATTTTCTTGTGCTAATCCACGGTTGTGTCAAGGTGGCAGGTGCCTAAGTCAGGTATTCCATATATCCATCTCCCCAGCAACACGGTTCCTCCTGGGGGATCGTGCAGCATTCTCAGGATGTGATGTATAATCCCTCCATTGAGCTCTGGGTTGATGTCTTTGTCTCTGTCTGAGTTTCTCCTACAATCGCAGCAAGGAGGGTGAAGAAACAGTGGCATCCTGGGAAAAAGGGAGGAGCAGAGAGGTCTGCTTATATATCCTGGGTGATATAATAGCTGCTTGAAAGGGTCTTGTGTATTGAGAGGCCAACATTTCAACTGACCCGAGAGAATCTCACCTAAACTCTACACGTGAGATAAGCAAGATTCAGCAACGTTCATTAACAGTCACAGAGCTTCAAGAAACACTGAGTCTGGCCTCTGGCTTCTATGCACATGGAGTGAGATCCCCACACTGGTGTTCAATTAAAATTCATTCATTGGAAGTGAACAAATTGAACATAATGTTCCCCAGATCGTTATGGGCACACACACGCACGCACACACAAATAGACACACACATATTTACCTGTGGGCCCGATTCACATCTGTTACTGTCTGATGCTGCATCATTAATTCACATAAATACACACATAAGTCCCGAAAATGTATTCTCTTTATAAAACCGTCCAACACACACACACACACACACACACACACACACACACACACACACACACACACACACACACACACACACACACACACACACACACACACACACACACACACACACACACACACACACACACACACACACACACACACACACACACACACACACACACACACACACACACACACACACTCCAGACATGTGTATCTACACTCCTCGTTAATAGAACCTAGTTAGACAGCAGTGAGGTCAAATCCTGCAGACACTTGGACCCGAGTGTGTGTTGAGATTTTTGAAAACTAAGCCTTTCATTCTAAAACACTATAGGCATCAAAGGGACAAAAGTGTCTGCTGCTAAAAGAGTAACATTTAGCTGTTTTCTACTGACAGTGAGAGACGAGAACTTCCAATTTGTAGTGCAATTGCATTTGCCTGTTAGAAATGATTTGATCGAAGTAAGGTCATGAATCAACTAGGGCTGCAACAGCTTATCAAATTAAACGATTATAATCGATTCTTAAAAAATATTTGGCAACTAATTTAATCATCGATTATTCATGTCTGTTATAATTTACACACTTGTGTCAACATTGAAAAATGGCGGAGACGAACGGCGCTCATGATACAGCGGAGACAAGTCTCTCAAATTGTGAGAACAACAACATCATGGTGGTATCAAACTGAGGAGGAAACACTGCTTTTGCTTCTTCCTCATCTTCTTCGTCTCGGTTTATTGATGATTGTTAGCAACATAAGGTCCATACCCCAGTGATGTTGTGCTGATGATAATGTGAAATCAGCTTAACAAAGGTTTTCTTTGAGGCTTTAACGTAAAATGTTCACACACTTCAAACGAGAGAGAGAGAGAGCGAGCGAGAGAGAGAGAGGGAGAGGGAGAGAGAGAGAGGGAGAGAGAGAGAGAGAGAGAGAGAGAGAGCAGCTTTGGTTGAGAGACCCAACGGCCGAATGAAAGGGGAGCGCGAGGTAATATTCTCAAGTTTTTTTTGTTTTTGTTTTTCCTTACTCTTGTGAGGGTTAAGGACAGAGGATGTTACATCTTGTTAAGCCCTAAGAGACAAATTGTAACATTATATATATATATATATATATATATATATATATATATATATATATAGAAGTAACAATCTTTAAAGCTTTGGGTTGATTCAGGCTTTGATAAAACTGCTTTATCAGCTGCAACTGAATTGAAATGAAAGCAGAAATACTAAGAAATCAAGCCCACGTTCACGCTCCGTTTTCCTGAAGTTCTAACGTTTACTTGTTTTGATCTTTATTGATCTAGGGATGGCTGACTCAGCATTAATCCAGTTTTTCCTGCAGACATATTCCGCCTAGGAGCTGCTTAAGACTTGTGCAGCTGCCAGAGGTCAAGTGTCTTGCTTCTGTCTACCTGTCCCGCGTGTCTCTCGCTCCATGTAAGGCTGTTAGTCTGTGGAGACATGACAGCTTTAATGGACTGCATATACACACAGGGAGCAGTGTTTTGAGTAAGCGAGAAAGGAGACCGCAGGCAGGGAAACAGTGAGGCCGGCCCACTTGGTTTGAGGGAATTAAAGTTAAATTGAAAAGCTTTTAACTGAATGAATACTGTAAGTCCCCTATCAGTCAGTGAAATATAGATGTCAATACCTAGCAAACAGGCAGCTGACAGGGCAGCGAGTGAGCACTGGGGATAATTGGAGACCAACACACTTGTTCTTGAGGCTGTTGGAGAAGGGCTTTGTTTCCACTGTTTGTTTTCCACTGACTGTGTGAGCCTGACAGACATCTGACAATGCCACTGCATTTTTCTCTGTGTTTCAACTCTTCTTCACTTCTTTTTCTTCAGAAGCAGGACGCGGTGCCTACTTTTAGTGCAAAGCACATCAAAGCATATTTACTTGTTCTTATCCACAAAGGATAAAGGCTGTAGGGACCTTACCAATTTTTATTTTATTTCAGCTACATCCAATACTACAAGGAATCCATCTCAAAATTACAATAAAAGCATGTGCAAAGATACACCGGACCTCTAAAGCACATAGCCTAAACAGGCAGGCACACACACACACACACACACATACACACACAGTGTATGGTGGAGGTTGACAAATAGCTTGAGGAACGCACTCACCGACCCCATTTGAAGGTCACAGGGAGGTGGGCTGTAGCCAATCCCAGCTGACATTAGGCGAGAGGCAGAGTACACCAATGGATCACAGGATCAACATACAGAGACAAACAACCATTCTTTCTCACACCTACATTTATCTCTCTATATTTTTTTGGATTACGGGAGGAAGCAGGAATACCCTAAGAAAAGCCAAACACAGGGGGAACATGCAATCTTCACACTATCGGCACTGGACAGGCTGGGATTCAAACTGGGACACACTCTTGCTGTGATGCAACGGTGTTATTAACCACTTTACCACCATCCCACATATTGTATCCGTATCCCTCTGATAGTGCCATAATGAAAGAGGTCTTACAGCCCATGATGTGTATCATACTGAACAACATAATTGCAGCTCCATGGCTTAATTGCCAAATTAACACAGCTATAATCTTCTTCTAATCGTCTTCTTCTATCTTTTTTAGAGGCTTGGTGTTTTGGGGAATTTATGCTCTGCTTAGTGACACCAGCGACACATAGTTATACCAGGTTAATCAGGTTAAAACCGCATTTGGATCAAATCGGGGTATGAAACGTGTTTAGATGCAAATTGTAAATAAGTCTGATAAGTAATAACTGGGTTTAGCTGCCATGTGCTCCACAAGGAATGTTGTATGTTGTTGTTTGGTTTGGGCCAGAATCCCTATGGACTTAGAAAATACAAGGATGCAATGGCAGGAGTCTTTAGTCCTGTGAAGGTCACACAGAGGTGGGCCATTCAAAGTCCACAGTATTACTCTCTAATTTCAAAGGTTTAACTTCTGGCTTCATATTTGTCAAGTCAGTAAGTTTTTAACTCACACGCTTCAAATGAGTTGACATCATTTCTTTTTTTTTTTAAAATAGCGCCAGATCTCAACACAAATCATTTAATGTTACCTTTCCTCTAAAACAGGTCTATAGCTTTGCTCTTTTATTAGACAAACTAAATAGCCTTATGTCATTCGCCTTATTTATACGACGGCATGTTATTTCCGTCTCTACATGGTCGCGTGTTTCGATTTCTCCTCTGCTCTCTGTTTCGCGGAGGGCGGAGTTACATCCCGATGCGCACACACGAACACAAAGACACGTGCACACACACACAGGTGAGCACACTCCCACCAGCGGACACCCCCCCTTAGCATCTGCCCCGCCTAAGTTCACCGGCCCCATCCCCCGAGCATCCCCCCCCACAAAGTTGTAAACCTAGGGGAAACACTGAATGTTCAAATAAAACATGAACATCAATGTTCTACGAAACTTAGTGTTGCAGCGCTGAGCCCTGCTTTAACCTGAAGAAAAGATTCAAACCAATTCAATTTTATTTGTATAATTCTAAATCTTAACAGTTACTTTACATATTAAGGTTATTATTGGTGTTAACAGTTCCCACAATGAGCAAGCACTAATCGTAACAACGTGGCAATATGATGACTATAATGACAAGCAGAAGTGAAGGCCTCCTAGTTGAAACGGTCAGAGCAGGCCACACTGGTGGATTTAAACTATCACGCAGTTCACATTTCTCCACATTGTGGTCTGACCTTAAACAGACAACGTCTAGACTATTGTTGTGAGCAATCCACTTCCTAACAAGATAACCCAGTCATTCTCATTCAGGCTGGCTTCTCAACAAGATAATGGACTTCTTTTATATCTCAATAAAACCTTCAATGAACTTAAGGAGAGAGGGTTCATGACACCTAAACTTAATTTCCTCCCTTGAATTCATTCCTTCCTCTTGTCCTGGAAGTTGGTGTTTGTAGGGAGTGAGGAGGAAGAGAGGGAGGCCCTCGCATGAAGTCATCTGCCTCACCAATACAAACACATTTGTGTACTTGTGTCCAACAGAGGCGTATCTGTCTGACAGCCAGACACATGAGGGAATGCAAGCGGAGTAACTGGTTCGCCCGTCAGCTTTTTATTTACAGTGAGTTTACATTCTACAGCACACTGGAGCTGAGGTGTCTTTCCAGAACAGCTGCAGAAACCCTATATTTGTTCAAAGCAGATGTTAATTAATGCGGGTTCTTTTTTTTTGGTCTCATATAATAGATAAAAGACAGACTTGAGGATTAAAGTCCAGATGTAAGATGTCAGTGGTGCAGAGGTGTAACTCCAACCTTCGACACAGCATCCCAATCCTCACCCGACAACCAGACTCCATGACACAAACCAATGTCAGAAATTACATCTGTTAAGTTACACACGGAGCTTCTCTTTCCAGCTTCTCCTTCCTCTTCTCCATCCCTATCCCCCTTCCCCGGAATCCCTTTGCTTTATCACCCGCAGATCCAGGGCCTCTGTGGCCGCACCATGGATTACGGTTTGTGGATCGCGCACCGGGGGTCGCGGTGTTGGATCCAGTGTGGCGGATTCTGAGTCATGTGGGCTGATCGTGGTGCTGGTGGCGGACCCTGTGTCGCGTTGGCATTGGGCACGGGCGGTGGACCAGGACCGCAGTGGTGGCTTGTGATGGGTCCTCCTGGTGGGCGGCGGTGGACGGTGACTGAGGACTGAAGTGGCGTCTGGTCTGGATGGTGGATCGTGGTCTAGATGGTTGCTGAGCATGGACTGTGCTTCATCAATGCTGCTAGAGACTTTGATTATTGATGATGTTCTCCTGCACGTGGCATTTATTGCACTTCTGTCCGTCCTGGGAGAGGGATCCCTCACATGTGGCTCTCTCTGAGGTTTCTACATATTTTTACCCTGTTAAAAAGGGTTTTTTGTAGTTTTTCCTTACTCTTGCTGAGGGTTAAGGACAGAGGATGTCACACCCTGTTAAAGCCCTATGAGATGAATTGTAATTTGTGAATATGGGCTATACAAATAAAATTTGATTGATTTGATTGATTAAGTGGTGCTGTAAATCTGTCAGGAAATTAAATGAATGAAAGAGCTATATCCACCTTATGTATAATGTAAATATAAAAAAACTAGCCCAACGTTGACCCTGATTGTCGATTTGAATTTATCTTGGTTTGTGGTCCGTGCATATACTTAGACATTTTGCTTCTGACATGGTCCAAAGGTCATTATTGTGTCCTAACACTGAAATTGTGATACAAAAAAATATATATACTGTATATATATTTTTCAGTTCAAAGGTTAATGTAAAACAAAAATGTTATTATTCTATTTAAAGTTGGGGCAAGCTGTATTATTAGGTTAACATTAGTTGGACCTCAAAGAAA